>NW_007259948.1:74623-91194 GCF_000164805.1 Carlito syrichta | reverse complement strand
TCTGATCCTTCCGCCTCAGCCTTCCGAGTAGCCGGAATTACAGGCATGTGCTACCACGCCCGGCTGATTTTTTGATTTATTGTAGAGATGAGGTCTCGCTGCCCAGGCGGGTCTCGAACCCGCGGACTCATGCAATCCACTCACCTCAGCCTCCCAAAGGCGCGGGGTTACAGGCTGAGCCACCGAGCCCGGCTCCTCTCTCTCAGTTTTAAAGATGGAGTCTCGCTATGTTGCCCACACGGGAGTCCAGTGGCCATTCACAGGTACAATCGCAGCTCCCCCAGCCTCAAACTCCTGGGCTCAAGCGATCCTCCTGCTTCAGCCTCCTGAGTCGCTGGGACCTCCCACCCTAGCTCCAGCGGCTTTTTTTCCTTCGGCTTTCACTGTGGGGCCTCTCCAGAGGGACGGTGCTGACACCAACCTCAGTGTCCCGGGAAAAGGCAAATTGCTACCTGGAGTTCCACGTCAGGGATTTCGTTGAACTTGGCTCACATTTATCTAAGACTAATGGAAAAAGAACCTGCCTTGTTGTAAAAAGGAGGGGGATACTGCCTCCTCATAGAAGGGGGCTTTAGGAAGATGAGGACTGCCGGGTGTGGTGGCTCACGCCTCCCAGCACTTTGGGAGGCCGAGGTGAGAGGATTGTCTGAGCCCAGGAGTTCAAGACCAGCCTGGGAAACTTGGCGAGACCTCATCTCTACAAGAAATGAAAAAATTAGCCAGGCGTGGTGGCGCGTGCCTGTAGTTCCAGTGACTTGAAGGCTGTGGTGGATCGCCTGAGCCCAGCAGGTGGAGGCTGCAGTGGCCCCAGCCTGGGCGACAGAGTGAGACTCTGCCCTCCCTCCAAAAGAAATACGAGCACAAGGTGTTCACTAAAACATGTGACTGCAAAGCACGGCACAAGCACGATGTGTTGGGTCTCACGTGCTCCAGGCACTGTCTCCCCCACGTCTACTTTGGGTAAAATCCCACCACCAAGATCCTGGCCTGAGCTGGCTGGGTTTGTCAAGACCACGCTTAAAACCCCGGTGGAGGCCCAGGTGCTTGGGCCATGGGGGGCTTGGCAGACTCTCGAGCGTATTGAGATGGTTTCTCACATCAGTCCACCCTCTGTGCTTTTCCAATGATACAAACAAACGGAGATGGAAGGCCTCCCCGGGAGGCGAAGCCCTCCTTGCGGGCAGCAGGAGTCCTCAGATCTCAGAGCCTCCCGGGTGACGCCCCGGTGGGCTTGCCCCGACGCCCCGCACTTACTTTGCCCAGCTCCTTCCTTCTGTGGGAGCCAAGCGGCCTGCTGTTTTTCACCGCCACATCTAGTGACCTCTCCTTCGCTTCCTCCATGGGAACAAAAAACTCAAATCTGAAGGAGACAAAAAGGCAGAAAAGAGATTCACATACGTCAAGCATTTTTCTTGGAGGCCTGACGTGTTTCATCTAGCTTCCGCTAAAACAGAAGACCGCAGACCATTAGGGTCTCCTGGAGCGGGCCTGGCCCGTGAGGCCCCAGTGGACCACCCCTGCAGGTCGCCAGGCCCGGTGCTGTTCACAAGCCCCGCAAGTGTCCAGAGGTGCCGTGCCTCGGCGCTGACCCTGGCTGCCACCTTTTAGCTGCCCTTCCCCGGAACGTTCCGGTCACAGGGCCACCTCCACCCTTTCTCAGTTGTCGCTTCTGACCAGCTAGAGACGAGCACCTGGCCAGCGAGCTTGGCTGCAGCTGCCTGGAAAGCAGCGGCAGAAGGCGGAGGAATGAATCTCTGTCCACAGGCTGTGTGCGCGCCCCCAGACGGCCCGGGACTCCTCGCTTCTAGGTTTCTAGGGTTGAGCGTGCCAAGCTGGCCTTCCAGATAATCCAGGATTGTCTTGCAGTTAAAGTTTCGAGAACGACTCACAGATGAAGTGAGTCACAGGAGCCACACATTCAGCATCTCCCTCCTGTGTTCCCTTTGGCAACTGTCAGAGCTCTCTCTGCGGGCACCACACTGGGAGCAGGACGGTGTCTGGCATCAAGTGCTCAGAAATGTTGAGTGAAAAAGTCTCTCCCATGCCTTTCTTGTCAAAGTCTCACTCTGTCTCCCAGGCCGAAGTGTAATGGCACGCTCACGGCCACCACAGCCTCAGCCTGCTGGGCTCAGGCCATCCTTCCGCCTCAGCCTCCGAGTAGCCAGAACTACAGGTGTGTACCACCACGCCCGGCTCATTTCTTGATTTATTGTAGAGACGAGGGTCCCACCATGTTGCCCAGGCTGGTCTCAAACCCATGGGCTCAGGCAAAAACTTTCTCACCTCGGCCTCCCAAAGTGCTGGTGCGCCTGGCCTTAAAATTAAGAGCCACTGTGCCTGGCCTTAAAATAGATTTTAAAAAATGACCACAGCCGGGCTCGGTGGCTCAGCCTGTAATCCCATACCTTGGGAGGCCGAGGTGAGTGAATTACCTGAGCCCGCGGGTTCGAGACCCGCCTGGGCAACTTGGCGAGACCTCATCTCTACAATAAATCAAAAATCAGCCAGGCATGGTAGCACGCGCCTGTAGTTCCAGCTACTTCAAAGGCTGAGGTGGAAGGATCGCCGGAGCCCAGCAGATCGAGGCTGTGGTGGCCGGGAGCGGCCACTGCACTCCAGTCTGGGCGGCAGAGGGAGACTCCAACTCAAAAATAAAAAAAAGAGGAAGAGCAGGGAACGTTCCTGATCGGGAACACTTCTGCCTTTGTGGGCAGCAGGTGCGGGCGGGCAGCCACCCATCAGCCGCCTGGCACTGCGCTTCTCCCAATGAAGTGGGGAAGCTCCCTGCAGTCAGAGGCCGCTGAAGCACGTGGCCGGCGCCGGGCACGCATCGGAAGCGGGAGGCACGCCAGGCCCCAGGCCACTCACGTCTCATCGAACAGGGGCTCCAGGGTCTTCCGCCTCACCGACGTCCTCCTCCGACCTGCCCACCTCCTCTCCGGCAACAAGTAGACGCGGACGTAGGGGTCCGCGCCGCTGCTGGTACACGGCGTCAGGTTTCTGGTTTGGTTTAGAGACATTAAGAGAAGCAAGGGCTCTGGTTTCGAACCCCAAACGTGCTCACTGGGGAGAAGGCTGCCCCAGCCATTCGGCTTCAGGTGGGCGTGAGGGGTTTGCTCTGCGGTCTAGGCAGGCAAAAGCTGCAGTCTGCAGAACTCAGAGGATGGCAGGTCAGATGCCTGGCTTTGAAAACACACATTTTAGCCGGGCTCGGTGGCTCAGCCTGTCATCCCAGCGCTCTGGGAGGCTGAGGTGAGTGGATGGCCTGAGTCCGCGGGTTCGAGACCCGCCTGGGCCACTTGGCGAGACCGCATCTCTACAATAAATCCAAAAAATGAGCCGGGTGTGGTAGCGTGCGCCTGTAGTTCCAACTCCTTGGAAGGCTGAGGCGGAAGGATCGCTGGAGCCCAGCGGGTCGAGCCTGCAGTGGCCGGGAGTGGCCACTGCACTCAGTCTGGGCGACAGAGTGAGACTCCAACAAAAAAAAAAAAAGAAAGAAAACACGCATTTTTATAAATGGGGTAAGCAAGTCCCCGCCACCTGAGGGCAGTTGGAGTCTCTCTCGCAAGAAACACACTGACTGCTAACCCTAACCCCAGACGGCTTCGAGCACTCGTGTCTGAGCAAAGCCCATCAGCATCAGTGAAGAGTGCCCCCGAGGTGCCCTTCTGAGGACTGTCCCTCACACACAGGCCTCACGTCTCCTTTCTTCCCAACGCGTTGCCCATCTGCCTGGAGGCAACACGCCCCCCTCACGGCTCCAAGTGCCCTGCTCCGATCCGTGCCCACCTGACCCCCCGAAGGACCTCCCGGCCCCGCGTCCCCGCACCTGCAGCCGTTGACAAGCACGCGGAGGCAGCGCCGCAGACACACGTAGCGCACCGTGAGCTGAATCTCGCCCAGCCGCCGCTGCCGGGGCTCCCCGCCTCTGCCAAGAAAGAGCGGTCACTCGTCCTGGCCAGCGCCGGGCCTCCCCCCGCCCCAAGGCCGCGAAGCAGGTCCTGCTTGAGGAGAAGAGAGGCGCGTGGGCTGCCAACTCCCCGCGGGCTTCCCCTCAGCCGGGAGCCAGTGCCACCTCGCCTCCGTGCAGAGTTCTGCTTCTTGGCAGTAAGAAGAGCTGGACCCTGGAGTGGGAGCTGCCTTTAGTGGTGGCCCTAGGGGGACTCTGGGTGGATGCGCTCTACCTCTGTGAAGGTAAGCTCTGTCTGGGAGAGCTATTGTGAAGGGTGAATTCAATGAGGTGACATGTCAAGCCCACAGCAAACCCTTCGAAAATGACAGCCACGTGTGACATAACCCCACATTTCAAGCCTTCCATCTCATCCTGGTGGAAAGACTTCGTTTCCTGAACTCTCTAGAATTCAGGTAACGGTTCTGCTGAAAAGGGCCTTATCAAGCCAAGTCCAGCATCTACGCACGTTTTACGGCCCGCATAGACGCACGACCGGAGCCCGCCCCAGCCAGGGTGCTCTCTCCCTGTGCTGTGTTCTCTCTGCCACAACACGCGGCCTCTCATGAAGGCATTTTGCGAACAAGCATAATCGGAACGGAAATGTAAGTTCCTATCTCCTTTTCCGTTCAGGGAGGCATTTTGCATGCAGGCGGTTTTGGAGAAGATGAAGCAGAGAGGTGCATACTCGGTGTTGAGGCTGACCGCTGTGAGGTCAAAGCAGGAAGAGGCCAGGGAGTTGAGCGAGGACATGCTGGGAGCCGGCCTCGCAGGCGGCCATGCGAACGGGGAGGCGGGGCGTGTCAGGGGTCGGGGTGACTTGACGGGCCCTGGAGAGTGGGGGCCTGGGACAGTCAGGAAGACGCCGGCTGCTCTCCTCTTCTCCCCCACGGGCTCGCGGAGCCCTCTGGCACTGTCCTTGCCTTTGGGCTCTGGGCCTGTCTCTTGGGGAGCGGGCTGGGCGGCAGCGGTGGTTGCGGTGGTCTCCCTGGAGGTGTCCTTGGGGTCAGAGGCAGGGTCGGGGGGGCGTGGCAAGTCTCCCGGGCCTTCCTCCTGGGCTGGGGCTTCTGGACCCTGGCCGGTGGCCGCCTTCTTGACGAGCAGGGGGCCTTTCTTGAGGGCGTCGGGGCCTGTGTACGGGCTCCCCAGCTCTCGCTCCTCCACACGCAGGAACTGCAAGCAGACGGCAGGGCTGCTTATGGGCGGGCGGCCCAGCCCTTCCCGGCCCCCCATGGAGCTTCCCCTTCCCGGCCCCCTCCGTCGTCTGTGCTCCAGACCCCTCCCGATGCCTTCCACCACCAGCAGTAAACACGGAGGGCCACATATCCTGAAAAACGTCTCATCAGAAATGCCAAGTAAAGTTAAACAGACATCCTTTAAGTGCCCGGCCAAGTTCACAAGAAAATAAGGGCAATTCTATATAAAAGAGAAATTGAAAAACAAAAGCCAAGCTTCCCCAGGTCATTTGTCAGCCTTGGAATTCAAGGAATTAGGAGAAGCAATTGTCAGTCATTGTGAGGCTGGGAGCTACAGCGAGACCTGTGAAGGTGGGGGGGAAAGTGAAAAAGTAGTCTGGAATAGCAGAAACGGATGACAAGATGTGTTTGTCCCAGCCCCTCACTGGGAGGACAAATCTTCCCTGAGACATCTGTCCTCCTTTCGAATTTTGAGTATAAATATAAATTCCCAGTGGGGTCTTGAAACCCAAAGCTCAATTAACATAAAAATGGACTTAGGTTTGCAGTGCACTGAGGTGCTTGGCTACAGCAAAAACTGAAACCCCTTGGAAGCGAACAACCTCAACCCAGGCCACAAAGGAGCCCTGAACACACACCTGCAAACCAAGTTATGAAACACAGACATGAGTTGCCATCAAAAAGCAAACAAACATCAAGATCACCAATGACAGAATTAGCAGACATGCATCGCAACAAAGTATTTTCAAATTACTAAAGATGGAATATACACATGAGAAGATATAAAACTCTACGAAAAAGACCAAGTGGATTTGGAAAAGATAAAATTAGGAAGGAAAACTCACCATGATTAAAGCCATGAACAGGTTAAAGAGCAAACTAGGCATAGCCAAAGAAAGAATTAGTGGTCTGGAAGACAGCTCTGAGGAAATTAGAAGGTAGCACTGTGAGGTTCAGAGATGGGAAATATGAAGGAGAGATCAAGAGACATGGAGGGTGATGAAAGGTTCCGTTATAGAAGTTCTAGGAGGAATTTAAAGAGTGGGAGAGAGGCGATATTTGAAGCGATAACAGCTGACAGCATTCCAAAATTAACGCAAAAATCCATGGACCCATCTTCTGGCTTCTTCCACACACATAGCGCAAGGGAGCCCCCCCTGCTCCACAGCCAGAGCTCCGTCTCCCCTCCCCCAGGGATGGGCGAGGCTTACCCGGAGTACCAGCCTCAGGGAGATGAGGCTGTCCAGGCCTGAGTGGTCCAGCTGAAAGTGCTGCTCGAGCGTCAGGTCGGCATAGGGGAGTATCTGGCACAGGGGGAGCTCCAGCACACCCAGGGCGCAATCCTGGTCATCATCAAGCACCTGGGTAGCACACCCATCACCAATGAGGACAGTCAAGGCCCACCGTGTCATGAGCACCACCACCACAGGGGTGCCCGCCAAGGCTGGGCTTACTGCACTTCTAGTAGCATCGGGGCTATTTCGGAAGCTGGAATGGGACCAGGGCAGACGGTCCCTGCCTTCAGGGGGCAGAGAGTGACCCAGAGCAGAGGCAGTGACGAGGTGAGTCTGCTGCATGCCAGGCCTGCAGGGGCCTCAGGGGCTGACGGGCACACAGGCAGAGGGTCCCAGAGGCCCAGCCCCGCTGCTCGCCGTGAGATCCTGGACAAGCCATTGTTCTGGCCTCTCTGCTCATGTGTAAACTAGAGACGACAATGACTCCCTCCCCCAGAGCTGACTACTGTCCGGGGTGGATTCCAGCCAGGCCCCCTGGGTGCCATGGAGGTGACTCCTTTTGCAGGGAGCGTGGCCCTACCCAGGACCCTGGGCACGGACCTCGGAGGCGAGGCCTGGTGGGCCTCCCACCCCCCGGCGGAGTCTCCCTCGGGGCCCAGGGCAAGCAAACCTCCAGATGCAGCTGCTCGGCGGCCGCGTTGCGCACAAAGAAAGAGAAGGCCTGGCTCCACACGGGGTCCTTGCTGTGGGGACAGGTCTGGGGGCAGAAGAGGAGGGACCATCCAAGGGTTAGGCTGGGCATCTATGGACACCGGCACCCTCTGTCCCCACTCTGGCCACCAGGACCCCTGCGTGTGCCTGGGTCACACGTGCCACAGCTGGTGGGAAGATGAGGTGGGACAGTCACTTGCAGGGGAGGGGTGTTCGGCCGGGGGGGAGGGGTTGGTTGGGAGCATCACAGCAGCCTCAGACCCGCCGGAGAGAGAGCCAAGCGCTTTGCTGCCCGTGTCCTCAGCAGGTCGTGTGTCTCCGGGCCTCGGACTCCTGAGCTCGTCAGCGAGGTCACAGTGAGGACCCCACAACACCAAGCACCCCCGGGCGTCCACGTGCGCCAGGGCCCCCTGCCGTGCCCAGGGCGGGGCCGGCCCCCTCCTCACCCTGGACCGCACACCGGCCGGCTCACCTTGCTCGTGAGCGTCTTCTTGCCCACCGACAGCTTGACGTAGGAAGAAGGGTCCCTGCTGGCCTTGTTCTGCGAGGAAGCAAGTCCACAGGTGACCGTGGTGCGCCACGGCGAGCTCGAGGCAGCCCCCACCCCACGGGGCGGCCATGGGCCTGGGGCCGGCCGACCGCTTTCCTCCAGAGAAGCTGCCTGGTGCCCGCAGGCTCTCGGGTGGCCATGACGCACAAGCGCCGGGGCAGGACGGACCCCAGAAAGAGGTTCATGCTCAAGGCCAAGGCCAGAGCAGGCCCGCCGGGCAGCTCTCGTATCCCGGGCGATGGAGACGGCTGGAGTCGGGTTCTGGCCCGTCCCCTCAGCTGTGCGACCCAGGCACTCACGCGGATGCAAATTAGTGACTCAGCCCACAAGGAACCTGGGGATAAGGAGCACGGGGAACAAGCAGCCAAGCCCAGTACATGGCACCCAGCAGGCTCCAGGGCTGGCGCCTCCAGGGGTCCCGGCAGGCTGTGACTACTCCAGGAGAGGAGCTGTGATCTCCCCCGGCGGCTCGCAGCCACGCACTCACCCTGGCACACCTGGAGAGCTTTTTGGCTCGGTACTCGCCGTTCAGGTAGTCAAAAGGGTTTCTCTGAGCACAAGAACAACGGGGTTCAGAATACAAGGGCCGGGAAAGGGGCAGACACAGGCAGGGCGTGTGCCAGGGCGACTGACCCTGGCGGGTCCTTGTCTGTGGGCACTTCCCGAGCAAACCTCTCCCAGCCTGGGCCCTGGGGATGCCCAGGGAGTTTCCCCGCACTGGAGGTGGCCCCACTCACCGGCAGGTTGCAGGCACTCTCCAGGAAGACCACGAGGACGGCAGTGGAGAGGCCGCCGTGGTCCTGCAAAGACAGAGACCCTCATGGGTGCCCCATGGCAGGAGAGAGAGGCCGGTCTTGGAGAGGCCCCCCACGGCAGGAGGGAGCCAGCGGCCCCTCACGCCAGACCAGCCACCGAGAGGCCTCCACACCTGGCTTTGTGGAGCTAAGACTATGGCCACGACGCAACAGGTTCAGTTCGAGTCGGGCTGACAGGCACTGACACAGCCCTAAGACCCATCATGACCGAAAGTGACAGAGGGGCTCGGAGGATGGTGCCAAAGGTGGAGCTGAAGCAGGGTGGGGGCTTTCCTGCCCTCCCACCTGCCTCTCCCTCCCTCCCGGCCGCCCTCCCTGCACCCAGCCCGCCCGTGGGCCCCTCCGCGCCCGCACACACCTCCGTCAGCGCTTCCTGGTCAGTGAGCAGCGACAGCCACTCCAGCCGCAGGTGCAGCCGCCCGCTGGTCGTGTTGTTCAGGACAAACCACTGTGGGCGGGGGCGGGGAGCTCAGGGGACAGGCCAGGGAACCCCACCGACCCGCTAGACCGCCCCGGGAACGCTGGAGCCCCAGCAGGGACCTCGGGCAGAGGCGCGCCAGCCCAAAGGGCGCCGGCTGGGCTCAGATGGTGGGAGGGGCGGGCATAGGAAGACGGGCGCCTGCTCCCCCACCACGCGACTGACCCCGGCGGGTCCTTGTCGGTGGGCACTTCCGGGGCAAGCCTCTCCCAGCCTGGGCCCTGGGGATGCCCAGGGAGTTTCCCGCACTCCCAGAACACCTGCCCTCTGTGCCTCAGCCAGCGCTGGCCTGAGGACGGCCCCGCGGGCCGCCCAGCTCACAGGGGACCACTTTGTGGACTGGCTGGGCTGAAGCACCCGCGGGAGCTGCCCATGGAAAGAACAGATGCCACACCCCGGGGCGAGGCCCCAACACTACCTCATCCACCACCCTGTTGGTCTTGACATCCCCGAGGCAGATCTGCAGGCTGGAACACAGGGAGGGGTCAGCTCAGTGGCGGCGCACACGCTGGGAGCCCACCCTCAAACGTCAGAGGATCCTACTCATCCCACAGAACCCAAGGAGGCCATTTTCAGCACCAGGGAAGGAAAGACGGGCTCCGTCAGGGCTGCCCTGGGGCGTGCTGCCCGGGAGGCTGCTGTCCCCAGGAACTGCTGGACACACCGCCTGGTTCTCAGCGACAGTGCCACTGGCCGTCGGTGTGGGGCGATTCCTCTAAAATTTTTTTTTTTTGAGTTGGAGTCTCTCTCTGTCTCCCAGGCTGGAGTGCAGTGGCCGCTCCCGGCCACCCCAGCGTTGACCTGCGGGGCTCAGGCGATCCTTCCACCTCAGCCTTCCAAGTAGCCGGAATTACAGGCATGCACTACCATGCCTGGCTAATTTTTTGATTTATTGTAGAGATGAGGTCTCGCCAAGTTGCCCAGGCTGTTCCTGGACCTGTGGGCTCAGGCAATTTCCTCACCTCGGCCTCCCAAAGTGCTGGGATGACAGGCTTGAGCCACCATCCCTGGCCTATGTATTATTTTTAATTGCGTATTTCATTCTTCTTCTTTTCTTTTTTTTAAGTTGGAGTCTCACTCCAGTGCCCAGGCTGGAGTGCCATGGCACACTCATGGCCACCCCAGCGTCAACCTGCTGGGCTCTGGCGATCCTTCCGCCTCAGCCTTCTGAGTAGCTGGAACTACAGGCACGCACTACCATGCCCAGCTAAATTTTGACTTATTGTGGAGACGAGGCCTCACCAAGTTGCCCGGGCTGGTCTTGAACCTGCAGGCTCAGGCAATCCACTTGCCTCTGCCTCCCAAAGTGCTGGGATGACAGGCTGAGCCACCGAGTCCAGTGCAATTCTTCTTTGTGCATAACTGCCCACACGTCGCAGGAATTGGTCCCGCACCCTCCAAATGCCCAAGGCGCCACCTGCCTGCCATTCTTACAACCCAAGTGCCCCTTGGTTTCCAGAACCATCCAGGTGCCCAGCCAGGGCGAGTGCAGTCGGCCTGTGTGTGCGGAGGAGGTCACTCACACCACCGAGCGCCCCGGCCCACCTGCAAGCCCAGCCAGAGTCCTGGGAGCCAGGGGGAAGAGGTGATTCTAGGTGACTGGAGAAACAGGCTTGCGCGCACAACACCTGAAATCAGCTCCATCCAGCACGAGCATAGCCACACTTCTGACCTGAGCTGGATTAGAGGCGACATGACGGAAACCACAGCTGTGTTCACAAAGACGGAAAACAGGCCGGAGGCAGCAGCTCACACCTGTCATCCCCACACTTTGGGAGGCTGAGGCGGGAGGACTGCTTGAGCCCAGGAGTTTGAGGTCAGCTTGGGCAACACAGCGTGGCCTCGTCGCTACAAAAGAGTAAGGAAAATTGGCCAGGTATGGCGGCAGGTGCCCGTAGTTCCAGAGACTTGAGAGTCCGAGGAGGATCGCCGGAGCCCAGGAGGTTGAGACTGCGGGAGCCGTGACTGGGCCACGGCCCTCCAGCCTGGGCGACAGAGTGAGACCCAACTCAAAAACGCGCGACGGCATCTGGTGGGTGCTGTTTCTCAGACTGCCAGGCTGTGCCCCCCCAGGATGCTTTGTCTCCACTGCCTTCTCTGCCCCTGATCCGAGAGACGCGGTGTGCCGTTTTTGTGCCCCTCTGCCACGCAAAACACACGCTCAAGGGTCCTCTCCAGAAAAGACTACCGACGACACAGGTCGCCAGCGGCCCCCACCTGCCACCACAGTGTGGCTGTCCTCTAGGCCAGCCTCTAGTCGCTCCCTGTCTCTCAGAGCTGCAGACTACCCTATAGTCTGTAGCCGTGACACATCCATTCAAGCGTTCAGCAAGTGTCCTCCGAGGCTGAACCTCCACGTTTTGGGGCTGTCTCGCTACCAGAGACTTCTGCAATCAACCCTTCCGGTCCTGCTGCTCTTATGACAGGCTCCCGCCAGGGGGGCTGCTGGGTCAAAAGACCGGCCACTCCCCAGGGCGGACAGCCAGCCCCGCCCAGCCATTTTGGCCTCCACAGCCCTGGGGGCCCGGGTCTCACCAAGAGGGGCTGGGGATCCCTGGGACTGGGCATCTGGCTGGCCACGCCAGCCTGGCCCACGGCTCCCAGGGGGGACGCGCCCGTCACCAGGAGGGCAGGAGGCAAGGCCCGCAGTGCACGCAGCCAGCCGGGGTCCTGGCTGCGCCCCGGGGCTGAAGTCAGGGCAGGGCCCGGCAGGGCAAGCTGTGCAGGGCCGTGGAGCGGCAGGGCAGGCTGCTGTGCCCCCGGGCCCGGCTGCAGCCCTCACCTGCCCAGAAAGTCGTCCCTGTCGGGGTCCTCGTCGTAGAGGTCCACCTCCAGGTCCTGCCCGGGGACTTCATACACCAGGAACTGGAAGGAGAGAGAGGTAGTGACCGCCGGCCACAGCGACTAGTGACTCTGCCTCTCGCAGGCCCCGAGAGGAGCCCGGCCCCAGCTGGGGACTCCGGCAGGTCCCTGACCTGCTTTCCCGGGGCCTTGAGAAGCCCACCAAGGCAGGGAGTGACGCCCCCCCACAGGGTGGGAGGATTGCCCGCGGGCACCGGACGGCCATGCCGCCTCTCACCACACCCGCTTTGTGGCCCCGCCCCCAACACTGGAGGTGCCCGGGGAGGGTCACCCAGGGCGGCCCCTGGAGAGCGCCATCGGACGGCCCCCAGGCTGCAGCCCACCCTCCACGGAGCAGGGGCTGGGGTGGAGCTTAAGGAAGAGCCTTGGGCTCCGGTGTTTGGCCCTGGCGGGGCGGCTGCAGGGAGGGCTCTGAAAACCTCCTGCAAAGTCGGAAGGCAAAGGAGGCGTTCGCCGTTGGGCAGCCCTCGGGGCCTGGAGCCAGGGGAGGAGCAGGGATCCCACAGACCCACCAGCCGTGGCCGAGGCCCGCTGCCCCGGCCCGGGGTCTGTGGGGGTCACGCGGGAACGGCCCTCCCTTGTCTGCGCCCAGCACGGCCGGGGCGGGGCCTGGAGCAGCCGGGGACCCACCTCAAACACCTCGTTCCAGGTGGGGTTCAGGTTCCGGTAGACGGTCCCGCTCCGGAAGTGCTGCAGGCCGATGCTCACCTTGGCGTAGGGGTCGGACTTGCCGCGGAGCCCCAGGAAGCCGTCCATTGGGGCCAGGCTCTCCGCCTCCAGCAGGTGGACTCTGATCACTCCCTGGAAAACGCCCAGGGGCGGGGCTCAGGCTGCCTCCTGGCCACGCCAGTCCGGGGCCCGGGGTCCAGCGAGAGCCACCGGTCCTCCCAGCCACCCCTTTTGTGGCCTCCACCGTCTGGCGGGGCAGACAGAAGCCAGAGACGTCAGCTGCCCGGCCAAGGCCACACAGCAAGTGCTGGTGGGCCCAAGGCTCTCTCTGCAGCGCGGAAGGCCCCACCCACGATGCTGGCCGCCACACACTCCAGGCTCCACACCGCCACGCGAACAGCTTATTCGGCTGCAGCTGTCCGCTGCTTCTGGACCAACAGCCAAGTCTCCTCCTCTCTCCAGCTCCGCGGAGGCCTGCACGTAGCCTGAGTCCTAGCATCCCTTCTTCCCAACTCCCAGGGGTCCACACCCAGGGGGCCCTCCCGCTGGTGGCCAGGCACTCACAGCCCCAGCACGCCATCTCACCCCATCCCCGCCCTGGGCTATGCCACAGGACAGACGCCCCTCCTCCACTCACGCAGAGGGGTGTCCAAAAAGGATGAGAAAAAGCAGAACTCTGTTAATAAAGAACAGAGCCCAGGAATTAGGGAAAGCACAGCTCACAGGGTTTGAGGCAGGCCTCCTTTGCAAGTTGTTTGTGTTTTTAGAAAGCAGGATTTATTAAGAGGACAGAAGAGCTCCCACAGTGGGAGGGGACCTGCGAGGGTTGCCTTGTAAATTGTTTTTAATATCGGTAAATACGCACGCGTTCACCCTTTGACCCAGAAAGCCCACTTCTAGGAATCCGCCCCAAGGGCACACGGGCAAAATTATCAGAAGACATGTGCCAGGCTGCTCACACCGCTGCTGTGGAGAGCAGACGCTGACACAGCATAGTGGCCGTCACAGGGAACAGGGGGAACGGGTGGAATGAGTGGCAGGGCAGGCCCGCGGCGGCGAACTCGCCAGCTGCCAAAAAGAGCGTGGGAGACCCTGTCTACGCTGCCACGGCGTGGTCCCGTGACACATCCAAAGGTAAAAGCACGGAGGAGTGGACGGCGGAGCTGCCACCTATCAGGGAAAGGAGTTGCCGCACGTAAACAGAGGCGCGCACGTGTGACCGCAGAGACGGGTCTGCACACGTCAGTATCAAGTCATGAAAAGAAGGAGCCAGCACCACGTCCAGGGGAGCACGGGGTCGGGGGCGGGGCCGGGAGGTGAGCCAGACGCCTTCAAGGAGAATTTGGGATGTGGCTGGACTTTGGAAACGTACGACGCAGCCACAAAGAAGGACAAAATTGTGAATTTCTCCGGAAGTTGGATGGACTCACAGTCGATCGTACTCCGCGATCTATCACAGAAACTAAGAACTGAGTACCACGTGTCCTCACTCATAAGCGGGCCCTGAACAATGATCAAAATGCTACAAAGAAAGAGATTGGCAGTAGCCAGAAACTGCCAGGGGGAGGCTGGGGGGACGCTTGATCAATAAGGGTGCCTGATCTCAGACCAGGTGAAGTGGGGACCAAAGGGAGGCCCAAACTTTCCCTGTACGATGACCCTTTGTATACCTAACCCTGAAATGTGCCCCGCATCTTTAAAATATAAACTTAAAAAAAATTGTAACCCCCTGCCCAAAAGGAAACGTCCAGCCAGCTGGTTAAGGTAAAAATTAAACTCTCAAACCAGAGAACAGAAGGAAACGCATGGCGGTAACTCGTGGCCAGTTGTCCTCACACAGAGGATGGTCCCGAGTTGAACACCCAGTGATGTCAACGCACCCCAGGCGGGCTGCACTAAGGACAGATGGTCTCGCGTGATTACGGCGCAGTGTCGACACTGCTCTCCATGGCCCGATGTGAAGGCCGAGAGGACACACATGCTTTCTCCTGGCCTCAGCTCTGTGGATGGTGCCGGCCGGAGCGTGCAACAGGCGAGTGTGAGGATGACGGTGTCCCCTGACACTGAGGGCAAACCCGGGTGCTCTGCACCACCCTGCGGCCCGGCTCCCAGCAGCTGAGGCCCACCCAGGGCTCCTCTCTGAAGGGCAGCCCTATGGCTGTTCCCAGCCCTATAGCTGTTCCGGAGCTGGGCCCGGGTGGGGGGACAGTGGCTCAGCTCCCGAAGAAGCCCCGGCCCTGGCCCAGCCTGGCTTCCCGTCCCAGACCCCCAGACGCCACCCAACGGAGGCATGCAGGGAGCCCTGCACCCCTGAAGGGGAGACAAGGACTCCCAAGATTTCAGGGGTGACAGCCGCCAGCCGTCCGACACAAGCCACACGGCGGGACCGGCCTGGAAAGGGATGCCGGCCCAGGCCTTGCTCCTGCTTCCACGTGTAACTCTGGGTGGCCTCCTTCCCGGAACACGGAGATGCCACGCCCTCGGGCGGAAATGAGGATCCGTGTCTGAGATCGCAGGGCAGCCCCTGCGGCCCTGACCCCAGCCCGGCCCTGGGGCTGCCCGGTACTCACGCAGGGCAGGGGGAAGCGCAGGGTGGTCACGTCCAGCCCCTTCTTCACGGGCACGGTCACGCGGTTCGGCAGCACCAGGTGGGCGGCGATGAGGTCCTCCAGCAGGCTGTCCGTCACCTCGCTGGGACACCAGGCACGCGGCTGAGCGGGGGGGCGCGACACCCCCACCTCCTGGCCCTCTGTCTCCCCCAGACCAGGAGCCCCGGGAGCAGCCCAGACTCCTCTTGGCCACACGGGGCTGGGGGTGCCTATGCATGTGACAGCCCCCATGTCCCCGCCCCGTGCCCCTCCTGCTCATGCTCTTCCAAGGCAGCAGGGCCCTGGAGGCTGGGATGGAGCTCCCACTGTGCCACCGCCTGCCGTGTGGGCCTGGCCCATCCTCATCTCCAAGAAGGGGCCATGGGGGTCAGAGGGCGGCCGAGTCCACGCAGGTGCTCCGCTCCCTGGTTCCACACTCTCTGTCCACCGCCTGACTCACCCCGTCCAGGAGACGGGAGGCAGGGAGGGGCCTGGAGCAGGCAGCCGGCAGGGGCGCTCCCGGGAGATTTCTGAATGAGCGCACCTGGACTGCCCACATTGCCAACGAGTGAGCGAGTGACCTGGCGAGCCAGCTGGAGCCAGCCTGGGAGAGGCCTGTCCGGGGGGCCGGGGCCACCCAACCTCTCCAGGGGCCTGGGGCTCTGAGACCACCCCCCTGCCCTGGAGTAAGGTCTCCAGGACCGCTCCTCCTCACGGGCCCCTGCCGTGACGGTGCCCCTCCATGCCTGTGTTTGCACTGTGGTCGGGGAGCCAGGGAGCCCTCTCGCCGCACACGTGGCTTGGGAGAGGGTGGAGAAAGGACACGCTTGGGTCCACACCACGGCGCCCCTACCACACACACTGAGTGTGCTCCCGGGAGCCCAAGACGAAAAAGCCAGGCTCTACTGGAGGGGAAGTGACTTGCCCACGGCCACTCGGCTGCCAAGTGGCAGAGCCAGGAGCCGGCTGCGTCTGGTTCCAGGCCCATGCAGCCGCCTCTGGGGCCACAGCTCAGGGGTTCAGAGCCTCTCCCTGCACCAGGACAGGGACCCGAGAGTCCGCCAGCCCAGCATTCAGCAAAGCACTTCCCGTCCACGGCATGTGCATGCATGTGCACGCGTGTGCATGTGTGTGTGTTTGGGCACACCGCCTGCCCACAGAGGCCATGCCCCGCCGCCAGTCTCCCACCCCCCACTCCAGGCACACCAGGCTTCTCCCCCAGAGCAAGCGGGAGGGAGGGCGTGGCCACTGAGCAGCTCCTTGCTGGCTGCAGAGCCCAAGGCCCAAACACGCAGGGTCTCCTGGGCACCTACTTGATTCCCGGTGCATCCAGCAGGTTGGTCAGGCCTGTCCAGTTGATCTGCAGGTGCTGCGGGAGCAGAGCGAGGCCCTCAGGCTGGAGGGGGACCCCAGGGCTGAGAAGCCCCTCACCCAGTGCCTCCCACCCGGAGGGAGCCCCAGCCTACAGGGCACCCTTCAGGGCGGTCAGGCAGGCGAGGCCCCGCCCCGCCCCGCGTT
>NW_007259948.1:69608-73978 GCF_000164805.1 Carlito syrichta | reverse complement strand
CCTTGCCGGCCACCGAGGCCCCCAGCGGGCCCTGCCTCCCGCCGGCCTGAGGCCTGCAGCCGTGGCCCAGCGTGGGGCGGCCCAGCCAGCAGGGGCCAGGGCAGTCTCTGGCCCCCACCCAGCTCGTCCAGCGCTGGTGTGGGTGGCTTCCGCCTCCAGGGCCAGCCCGGTGTCTCCGCCAGGGCTGGCCGTCCCTGCCCGGGCAGCCAAGGCAGAGTGCGGTGGAGAAGTCCAACCACACTGCAGGCAACATGACCTCGGGCCTGCAGCTCCCTGCCTCTGTTTGCTCTCATCGCTGCCTTTCGGGGCTGCTCCAGGGCTGGCGGCCCGACCCTGATCCCGCCCCCAGGGACGGGCGCACAGGCAGGCGCCCCGGGCCCACCCACCTGGATTCCGTTCACACCAGCCTGTATCTTCTGCAGCTCCACGCTGATCTCACAGTCCCCGATGTAGCTGGAATGCGGAGGGAGGAGGAGGGTGGGGGGAAGGGGCAGAGCCACCGCTCAGAGAGGCTGGGAGACCTGCCCGGGGTCACACAGCCTGAGCCCGCCCCGCCAGGCCCAAGCCTGAGCTCTGCGGCCAGGCAGGGGTGGGCGCAGGTGGCCAGGCCCCAGGTGTCAGGGCCGGGAGGTCGAGCCCGCTGGGGGACACAGGGAGCCCATGGTGGAGTCCTCGAGGCAAAGCCCGGAAGCCCTCGTCACAGGACTGAAGGGGACCGAGGCACGCAGGAGGCCGGGAGGGCAGCTTCGGGCCGCCGGGGTGGCCAAGTGGGTCGGGTAACCTTGCCGTGTCCCAGCCACCCCTGCAGGGATCTTGCGGGCGAGCCCGGGGCCGAAGCGCAGACAGCCTGTCACCACCCCAACACAGACATTGCCCCCACATAGGTGGCCCCAGAAAGAGGTGCTGTCTTTCCAGTGCGCTCTCAGTGCCAGCCTCTGGGCCAGGACACGAACTGTGAGACACCAGAAAGGCACGGCAGCACCCACAGCCTCAGGAGCGAGTCCTTTGTCTCCTAAAGCACAATTCAGATCTCACCTCCAGGAAGGTTTCCGGGATTGAACCCCCCCTTCCTGACTCAAGCTGTCAGGAATTTGATCTGAATCCCTTGTGTCCTTGCCCGGCTTCCTGTACTCATGGCTTGCGAGTCTTTGCAGCCTCTGGTTTTCCTGAGATGCCCAGAGCCCAGGTCTCCAGCTGGCCTTGCAGCCGGCGCCTGGGGCTTCCCAAACCCCACCAGCCCCGTCTGTCCTCCCACGCCTTCTCGTCACACTTTCTCCCTCAGGGTCAGCTGGCCTGACCCTCCAAGTGACTGGCACCGGCACCCACACAAGCCCGCTGCCCGGGCCCTGGTCCTCAGAGAGTGCCAGGGCAGGAGAGGTGGGGGCGAGGGTCTCGGGAGGGGAGCCAGCCCCAAGTCAGAGAGCGGACGCGCGACTCCGCCCCCAGCTGGCTGTGCCACGGGGTGTCCCCTGCCACTCGCGAAGCACAGCCCCAGCCGGCGGGCGGGAGGGCTCACCAGATCTGCAGGTCTAGGGTCACTTGTCTGCGGTTGCTCTTGTTGGTGTGCGCCTTGACACCGTTGATCCTGGGGCACTGGGAGGGACGTGGAGGGCCTAGGTCAGGGCACCCGCAGGGCACAGCGGCCCGCCCCTCGCCGGGCACGGGGCTTCGTCGTGCCCCCGGCCCCCGAGATGAGGCACCAACACAGAATCTACCTGCAGCCCTTAGCCGCCCCCCAGCGTGCGACCCCTCCTTCCCCTCCCCTCCCGCCACAGCTGAGCACCCACTCTCTGCCGGGACCGATGGGGGAAGGCCGGGAGCAAGGCGGGGGGCATCTGGGGCTTGGGGAACGCCCCCAACGCCTCCAGGCGTGGGGAGAGGTCGGGGAAGGCTTCCTGGAGGAGGAGGCCTTTGCACTAAGTCTGCAGAGGAGCAGGAGCTGCCCATGAGGGCGAGGAAGAGGGCAGGCCCGGTGGGCCCGAGTGCCCCGTCCCAGGCGCCACTCAGCCTCAGGCCACTGGGCTCCGGGCAATTTTCCTTCTGCCAGCAGCTTCCCCCTGGGTCCAGACTCCTCTCCTGTCGGGTGGCACTGGAGGCGGGCCTGGTCACGATCTTCCAGGAAAAATGGGTTTCCTCTGGATTCCGGGGAACGACAGGCACGCGGAAGGGGTTGGACGCAGCTCACCCCGGCCTGCGGCTTAGTTGGAAATGTAGGTTTTTCCTTTTATTCTTTTTTGCTGATGGTGGCGTTTCAGAGTCTCGCTCTGGCCCAGGCAGGAGCGCAGGGGCACGCTCACGGCCACCCCAGCCTCGACCTCCTGGGCTCAGGCGATCCTTCTGCCTCAGCCTCCAGAGTGGCTAAAACCACTGGCGCACGACCCCATAGGCGACTAATTTTTTCCTTGAGTCGGAGCCTCACTCCGTCGCCCAGGCTGGAGGGCAGTGGCACGATCACAGCTCACCGCGGGCTCGAACTCCTGGGCTCCAGCCATCCTCCTGACGGCCTCCTGAGTCGCTGGGGCTGCAGGCACCAGCACCACGGCCGGCTAATTTTTCAGCGTTTTCTAGAGCCAGGGTCTCACCATCTTGCCTCGGCCTCCCAACGTGCTGGGACGCCAGGCGTGAGCCACTGCACTCATCCTAATTCTTTTCCTTTAAGAGGGTCCCCAGAATTGCAGAAGCTTCAGACGGCGAAGCCCCTGGCTCAGTGGAAGCCTGGGTTGGAGGAAGGGAACTGTGACTGATCCCCACAGCCCAGGGCTGCTGCCAGAGAGCGCTGGTGTGCCCGGGACCTGGGAGGGCCAGGCCAGCCCCAAGACCTCGTGTGCAGAGACGGGTCCTGGGGAAAGCTGCCTGCCCTACGGTCCCTACCCCAGAAAGGGGGTGGCCACCGTGTGAGCACCTGCTCTGTGCCAAGTAGGGTGGCCCCGGCCAGGGTTCCATCAGGGGAGGGCGCCAAGCCAGAACGTGGCCTCGGCTTCCCTCTCGGCTCACACAGCTACCCAGGGCAGCCCTGAGGCCAGGCCCGCGATGCAAACAACTTCGAGAAGTGGGGTGTCTCCCTTTGCCCACCAGGAAGCCGGAGCTCAGAGCAGTGAGCCACTGGCCCGAGGTCACCGCGCGGAGTGGAGTTGGGTACAGACACGGGAACTGGAAGGAGCGGAGGACATGTCGGGGGTGAGGACACCTGGGGCCAGTGAGAAGTCCTGTGCGGCCCAGCCGTGGAGACGAGGGGAGACGGGGAATGGGGGAGCAGAGGGAGGTGGGAGGGCCGGGCCACGAGGGGTGTGAATGCCGGGACCAGGAGGCAGCGATTTCTCCCACCGGCCGGGACATCAGGTCAGCCTGCCGGTTCTCCTGACACCAATCTCCCTCCTCAGGACGGAGGGGCTGCTGCCTCAGGCTGGTGGCGCAGGCTCTGCTGGGAGCCCCGTGGGGGCGGGCTTCCTGGCTTTAGCCCTGCTGCACTCCTCAAAAGCCAACTCAGACATCGCCTCCTCCTGGAAGACTTCCCGGACCACCACAGCCCCTCCACCCTTCTACCGCGGAGCTCACGCCAGCCCCTGCCACTGTTCGCGGCATGACCGTGTCGTCCTCCGCCTGTCACCTGCCTGCCTCTGCATGCCCCACCCCGTATGCCGTGCCTTCAGCTCAGTGCGGGCTCGGCAAGTCCCAGGTGAGTGGGATGAGGGATGCCTCCACATGCCGGCCTGGCCGGCCTGTGTGACATCAGCCAGAATCTCCGGGGCCCGGGGGTGTCTCCTCCACCCCTTCCGGGAGGGCTGCCAGGTGCCCAGCAGCCGCCGCCCTCTGACCCCAGAGCAGACTGGATGCCAGCGCTCCGACCTACAGGGTGACCGATGCCACCCCAGCTCTGCCTGAGGTGCTCGAAATAACTCGTGGCAGTGGGGTGCCTTGGGTTGGCGGGGGAAGCGGAGAGCTGGCCTGGAGTGGGGACTGTCAGAGGGAGGCCCACCCGGCTTCTCTGGCCACGGGCTGCTTGTGTGGGGAACCCCCGAGCCTCACACAACTGTCGGAGTTGGAGCACTGACTGCCAGGGCCAGCAGAGGCACCACAGCCTCAAACCGCGGACGTGCATCTGCCTGACCGGCAGCGAGGCTCATAACCACAGCCTGGTCACCCTGTGCCCACGGGGCCCCGCCACAGCGTGCTTCCACGCTCCTTCCCGCTCCCTCCGAGCCAGCGTCCGTGGAACCCCGAGGGATGGGGGCGCCAGGCCGGAAGATGCAGCGGCGGGGCTGCCCGTGAGGTCCCTGTCTCTCCGCAGGCAGGCACCGAGCTGGGTCGGGGGGTCCGGCAGGGAGGCTGGCCGACGAGTCCCGCAGCCTCCGAGGCCACCCACCTTCTGC
>NW_007259948.1:65400-69547 GCF_000164805.1 Carlito syrichta | reverse complement strand
CCCACCTTCTGCCCGAAGTAGAGCCGGGTGAAGGTGAATGTCCGCAGGCGGGCGCTCTTCTCCCGGATCCGGGGCTCCAGCTTCTCCCGGAACTTGCTCTCCATGACCATGCTGAGGTAGGGCCAGATCTGGGACAGGATCTGCGGAGACGAGAAGCGCCCTTGGCGGCCGGACCGCGCCCCCACGGCAGACCGCCGCCACGCGGGGCAGGTCCCAGCTCTCCACGGCTGCAGCCCCACCTGCCTGCCCACCCGCCCGCCATCCACACCCCGGCCCGGCCATCCCTCCGTCCAGCGCCTGCCAACGACCGTCGGCGTTCCCATGCTCATGTGGGCCGCAGGACCCCGAGATCTGGTGCTATTCCGCAGAGCACCGTGAAATAGTTACTAATATTTTTATTTTTTTGAGTTGGAGTCCCACTCTGTCACCCAGGCTGGAGCGCAGTGGCACAATCACGGCTCACCACGGCCTCGACCTGGGTTCAAGCGATCCTTCTGCCTCAGCCTCCCGAGTAGCTGGGACGACAGGTGCATACCACCAAGCTTGGCTCATTTTTTTTTATTTTGGTAAGGACAAGGTTTTGCAATGTTGCCCAGGCTGGTCTTGAACTCTGGGGCTGAAGCCATCCTCCCGCCTCAGCCTCCCAAAGTGCTGAGACTACAGGTGTGAGCCACTGTGCCCAGCCACGCTCACTAAATTTAACTGACGAAGCCCCTCAGTTCTGTGCTAAAATAGCATCTCATTCTACATCGAGGTGTCAACAAAAAGGAGTGGCTGCCAGAGGTGTAAGAAAACGCCGACAGACGAGAAAGTTAAACTGTTTCCTGGGGATTCGATTTTCCAGCAGCTGGAAAAGGCGGCCTCTGGCCAACGTCTGCAGCAGAAAGACTCACTGTGCCACTCTGGGAACCAAATGCAGGGCTCGCAGAAGGCGGGCGGCAGAGACAGTGGTGACAGTGGCAACCGTGGGGGGAAGACAGGCAGCGGACATGCTCTGGGTGGGCACAGGCGTGCCCCCTCTTCCCGCGGGCTCCGTTTCCAGATCGCCCCTTCCTCCCTGTGCCCGGATGAGCCGTCCTGAGGAGCCTCGGGCAGTGAGTCCCAGGCCCCCGTCCCCGCCTGTCCCAGGGGCCTCTCCAAGCCCCAGGCTCTAGGTTCCAGGGCGGTCCCACATCCCCGCCTCTCTGGCGGCCTCCCTGGGGACCTCCTGGGGAGGAAGCTCGCAGGACACTCAGCGCCCTCGCCAGCAAGCACCTACCAACCCTCCAAGATGGGCATGGAGCCTCCCCGCAGTCCCGCATTCCCAGGCACCTGGGTGGGTTCTGTGTGTCAGCGGAAAACAGGAGCAGGCAGGGGTCCGAGAACCGGCTGGCACAACACAGCGGGACTCCACAGGGACGGCCCAGAGGCCGAGGGCCCTGCGGGAAACTGCAGAAACCCGGCCATTCCCTTAAAGTGGCCGCCCACCTCCCGCAAGTTTTCCTTGGAGGCTGAGAACGGTGTTTGTTTTGAGACAAGGCCTTCTGTGGCGGCCCAGGCTGGTCTCCTGGACTCCAGCGACCCACGTTCCTTGGCTTCCCAAGCAGCTGGGACTGCCGGCGCGAGCCACAGTGCTGGCGAGGGAAGGCCGTGCATGCACGTCTCGGGGAAGGTAAGTTGAAAATAGCCTCCGCCGCCAGAAAGTCCTGTCTTACACCCAGCCTGAGTCCTTCCTGCTCTGGGCTGAGCCTCCACCCAGGACAGAGGCCAGGTCTGCACTAGAAAAATTCCTGAGTTGGAGCCTGGAGGCGGAGGCCACAGGGGAGCCTTCAGATGGAGGCCTCAGTTTGGGCAGGTCTGGGACGGGCAGATTCCCGCGGAGGAGGCATTCCCGGGAGAGTCCAGCAGGGCCTCCAAGGGGAATGCCCTGATGATCTGACAGCAATCACAGCAGTGACATCAACGGGACCCGCTGGGCAGGCACTAGTTATTGCATTTTACAGACAAGGAAAGCAGCTCAGAGACGCTAGGCTGCCCAAGCATGCACAGCTGGTGGTGTCTGACCCAGGCAGGAAGCCAGGCGGGACCCAGCAGCTGCCGTCAGCGGTGTCTCCTCTCCCCAGGAAGGAGTCCCTGGCCTGGCGGGCAGTGAGGGTTGCACTCTCCCCTATACTTCCATTTTCTAGCTCTCCTGCCGTGCCATGGATTAATTTAAAACTTATTCATTAGAATATTTTTAAGAAAAGCAAGCCAGGCTCAGTGGCTCAGCCTGTCATCCTGCGCCTTTGGGATGCTGAGGTGAGTGGATTGCCTGATCGAGACCCGCCCGGCCGCGAGACCTCATCTCTACAATAGATCAAAAAACCAGCCGGGCGTGGTAGCGCACGCCTGTAATTCCGGCTACTTGGAAGGATCGCCGGAGCCCAGCAGGTCGAGGCTGTGGTGGCCGGGAGCAGCCACTGCACTCCAGTCTGGGCCACAGAGTGAGACTCCAACTCAAAAAAAAAAAAAAGAGAAAGAAAAGCAAGCCATTCTGGTGGCCGGCCAAGGGGGATCCCCAAAGGAAGCCCGAGAAGGGCCTTTGTCCACGTGCCGTGCGGCCCCCGTCAGGCTGCGGCGGTGACAGCGCCGGGCCATGTGCCGAGGCAGGGAGGACAAGGCGGGCAGTGCGTCCGCGGGGCCTTACCTTGTTGGCCCACTCGACCCGCTCCACATCCAGGAAGTGGATCTAGGGAACAAGAGGGGATGTGAGACTCAGGCCTGCACCGCCCTGGGAACCCAACGAGCCTGGCGGAGGCTGGCGGTCCCGTTGGGCCCAGGTGGGCCCGGCCGCTCCCATCCTTCCCCCCTGCTTCCCCCCCGGGGCCACTCGGAGCGGTTCTGCCCTTGAGGAGCCGGCGGCAGATAACCCGACGGCGCCCGTGGGTGGACCACAGTGGAGGCCAGCACCTGGGCCCGAAGGTGCTCAGGGGCGTTTCCGGGCCTGCGCTGGCAACCAGAGGGGACGCCACATAGTTTCACCCTGCCCCCTGCCCCCAGGGTGTAGGAGGGCTGAAAAGCACTCGAGTGCATATGCAAATAACCCCCCCACCCCCACGGAAGCCCAGGACCCCAACATGGACTCCCCCCAGATAACACCCAAGTTTGCTCCTTGCAAATTCCATCCCCGTTATTTGTCTTAATGTCACACACACCATGTAGTCTCCGTAGAAAAATGCATGCGAAAGTTAGCCAGACCAAAGGAAAAAGCATTTTGGGGAGAGTGCCGCCACCCCCTGACAAACACCTAACAGGCTGATGCTTTTGTTGGCAACCGGGGCAGGGCCAAGGGCACCGCTCTCACCTGCCCACCTTGGCTCCCAGGAGCCCCTCAGGCCACAAAGCTTTCAACTAGTGGTCACAACCCCCAGCCACTCCACCTGCGGGGGATGGCTGAGCAAGCCCAGTAGGGGAGAACAGGGAGGGGGAAGGGCTGGAGGGACAGCTGAGGGCTGGTCTCGTGTGACATGAGCCAAGAGGGGTAAGCCCCTCCTGGCAGGAACCTTGGCCTCGGCCCTCTCTGCTGGGCTTCTCAGGGCCCTGGGGTTTTCTGGAAAGGAGAGACGTTCCAGTGTGCACGTGCAGGGCGCCTGGACACTGGCATGGCGGTCACGGCCATCCCGTCGCCACGCCTCAAGTCCCCCGAGCATGAGGCTGGCTTGAGATCAGACTCAGAGGGGGCCGAGACCACGCGCGGAGGGAGGGCGTGGCCTCCCCATCTGGGGACTGTCCAGGCACTGAGGGGGCGCGTCCGTGCTGCTCACCCTACGCGGGCCAGGCCCTGAGCTAGCTTAGGGCTCCCTGAAGACCCTGGCCCAGACCGCTTGCCCAGGACGAGAGCCATTCCCAAAGCAGGGGACAGGGCGACTGACTTCTCGACAGAGCACAGTTTTTGCCACTTGGAGAGGTCAGAGGGGTCTGGAGCCTCTGGGCCCCTGGAACATCGTGTCGTGTTCCCAGCCTCAGTTTCCCCAGCCGCAGGCAGTGGCCTACGCCAACTCGGAGATGTCAACGTTCCCGGGTGCCGAAGGAAAAAGATGGCCCAGTCTCCAGAGGTGGAGGGGGCCTGGCCCACGGGAACGCAGGGGAGCAAACCGGGGGGGAAGCCCGGGCGGGAGGGTGGGCAGGA
>NW_007259948.1:56625-64457 GCF_000164805.1 Carlito syrichta | reverse complement strand
GGCGGCCAGCCACACCCGCCCCGAAGGCGCGGGCGGCAACAGAGGGACCGAGGCCCACAGTGCCAGCTCCCACGGCCGCCCGTGGCTGCCCTCGCCTTTACTTGAGGTGTTCCTCCATGGGTGGGTCTGAGCCCCAAACAGGAGAGCAGGGGAGACCAAGTCACCTGCCCCACATAAGCCTGAGGGCGCCCTCCGCCTGACCTCAGCGCCCGTCCTCACGCCCAGGCGGCGGGGTGCAAGAACTGGAGCCCTTCTTCATGACTGTTCCTGGGAAAAGGCGGCAGGGGTGGGTCACTGAGGCTGCTTCTGAGGGAGCAGCTGCCCAGACTCAGGGCTGTCCCGTCCCGACCCAGACAGACCGGCCCATTTCTCCATGATAACTGGTGCACCCCGTGCCCCCTCCCAGGTCTCAAAGCGATCCTGCATGTCTACCTACTGGCTTTCCCATCAGGTCTGTAATCTCTCTGGACTTTTCAAAACCACACGGAGACACCACCTCGCTCCAGTCACGATGCCCATCATCCATCAATAACTCAAAACAACAGATGCTAGCAGGGATGCGGGGAAAAGAGAGCACTTCTTCTCTGTTGGTGGGAGTGGAACCGAGGACCACCTCCGTGAAAAACCAGGTGGTGATTCCTAAAAGATCTAAAACTAGGCCTCCCCTACGATCCTGCAACCCCCCTCCTGGGAATATACCCAGAGGATCTCAAATCACTCTATGAAAAAGACACCTGCACATGCACGTTTATTACAGCATTGCTCACAAAAGCAAGAACATGGAACCAACTGTGCTGCCCATCAAAAGAGGACTGGATTTAAAAAATGGGGCACACATACACGAGGGAAAATTCCACAGCCATAAAGTAAAACAAAAGTATGGGCCTCGCAGCAACTCGGATGGATTGAGAGTCTATCATACTCAGTGACCTATCACAGAAACAAAGAACTGAGTACCACATATGCTCCCTCATTAGTGGACCCCGAACATTAATCATAATACTGCTTGAAAGGGACTGGCAGTAGTGGGTCACTGCCAGGGGAGGGAGGGGCACACAGCATCCATAAGGGTGCCTGATCCCAAATCAGGCAAAGTGAGGATCAATAGGAGGCCCAAACTCCACCTGTATGCTGACCACTTATATACCTAACCCTGAATTGTACCCCACATCTTGAAATTTAAAAAAAAAAAAAAAAGCCGGGCTCGGTGGCTCAGCCTGTAATCCCAGCACTTTGGGAGGCCGAGGTGAGTGGATTGCCTGAGTCTGTGGGTTCGAAACCCACCCAGGCAACTTGGGGACACCCCGGCTCTACAATTAAAAAAAAAATTAGCCAGGCGTGGTAGTGCGCGCCTGTAGTTCTGGCTGCTTAGAAGGCTGAGGTAGAAGGATCACTGGAGCCCAGCAGGTTGACACTGGGGTGGCCGTGAACGTGCCACTGCACTCCAGCCTGGGCGACAGATTGAGATCCTGGCTCAAAAACAAAAAAGAAGAATTTAAAAATATTTTCCCTGTAGGCCGTGTGCAGTGGCTCACACTCGCAATCCCAGCACCTTGGGAGGCCGAAGAGGGAAGACTACCTGAGCCCAGGATTTTAAGACCACCTGGGAAACACAGGAAAACCTTGTCTCTACAAAAAAAAAATAAAATAACTGGGAGTGGTCCTACGTGCCTTTAGCTACTCAGGATGCTGAGGTGGAAGGATCAGCTGAGCCCACGAGGTCGAGGCTGCCGTGAGCCATAATGGTTGTGAACGTGCCACTGCACTCCAGCCTGGGCGACGGAGTAAGACCCTAACTCAAAAAAATTTTTTTTTCACTGTAGTTTTTTGGAGGACAACATCTATCAGACTGAGGAAGTTCTTCTCAATTCCTAATTTTCCAAGGGCTTTCATTAGAAATTAGCATTGAACTGTACTTAATACCTTCCTAAATCTACTGACATAATCATGAGGTTATTTTTCCCTTCAGTCCATGAATTTGGTCAACTTAAGTGATGGTTCTTTTTTTTTTGAGTTGAAGTCTCACTCCATCGCCCCCCATCTGGAGTGCAGTGGCACATTCACAGCCACCCCAGTGTCGACCTGCTGGGCTCCATGATCCTTCCACCTCAACCTTCCAAGTAGCCAGAACCACAGGCGTGCGCTACCACACCTGACTAATTTTTTATTTATTGTAGAGATGAGGTCTCGCCAAGTTGCTATGGCTGGTCTCAAACCCACGGGCTTAGGCAATCCACTCGCCTCAGCCTCCCAAAGCCTGGGATTACAGGCTGAGCCACCGAACCCAGCCTGTGATGGTTCTTTCTAAAGCAGAACTATCCCTGGTTCCGAGGGCAAAGCCCACTTGATGTAAAACGCTTAAGTTTACACACGCATGAGTCAAAGTAATATCCACAGTTTTGTTTCTGTACAATTCATATCTGGCTTTGGTATAAGGATTTTATAATGAATCATAAAACAAACGGGACACCTTTCCCCATCTCCCTATTTTCTGAAACAGCTTATAAATGATATCAGAATCACATGGTCCATAAAGTGCAGTACATCTTATCTATAAACCATATTGGTCTGAGGCTTTTGAGGGTGGCAAATTACCATCAGTGATTTTAACGGTGGGTTCAAGGTCTGTTTATCTCTCTCTGTGATCATTTTGGCATTTATATTTTTCTAGAAAGAAATCTATTTCATCTAGGTTTCCAACTTACTGATCGTTTATAACATTTTATGATTTTTAATCTGTTATGTCTGTAGTCACTTCTCTTTTATTCTGTATTTTATTTCTTTTTTTCTTTTTGTCGCCATCAGTCTTGCATTAGTCAATCTGGGTCCCAGTCTTTGCAGAGGACTCGTTTTTGCTGCTGGTGCTAACCATTTTCACTCTTTCCCTTTTCCTTTATTTTTGAAACACCGTTCACATTCGTCTTTGTAGTTATTCCTTCCTTCCTTGTTTCTTGGATGTAAATCTGTTGCTCTTTTATGTTTTGGGAGTCGAGCTCCGTGAATTTCAGAGTTGCAGCTTTTATTTTCAATTTCTCTTATTTATGATAAATCCAAAATTATAAATCCCTCTCCAGTTTTTGACACCATGTTTTCATTGTTATTCTGCTCTCGGTTTCTTCTGCACCCATCATGACTTCCTCTTCCCGCGTTTCTAACATAGTAACGTATTAAAATACCTAGGCATGTAAAATTTCAACCACTATTGTTGCTTTCTAATAATAACTTCGTTTCTTTACGGTCTGAATAATCGGTGGGATGTCGATTCAACAGAATCAACTGAAATCCTCTTGTGACCTAGCACACGATGAATTTCCGCGACTGTCCCACGTGGGGTCGGGCCATTAGGCATGCCCTTCCAGTGTGCTCTCTCCTTGCTTACGCCTTGTCGGCTCGCTCTGTCATTCTCTGAGAGGGTGTGCTAAAAACTTCCAGGCCCAGTGGCGGGTCTGTCTGCTTCCTCCTGTCCGTTGTTCTCTTAGGTTTCAAGTTTACATTATGCAATACAAATGCGCCTTTGATTTTCACACCACAGTTATTGCCTTTTACAAGCACATAACACTCATCTTTGTCCTTATGTTGTATGGGAGCTATGCTCTGTTTTGTCTACCTGAATGTCACCACCCGGTTTTCTTCTGGTGTGAAGTTGCCCAGCTGTGTATTTTCCATGCTGTTTCCAACCTCTCTGAGTTTGTGTTGCCTCACATCACTTAACACTTGTCTAGTTCCTTATAAGTCCTGCACCACAGATGAGGAGACCAAGGTTCAGAGTGGCTCTGTGACTTGCAATCCCCAGCAGCGGAGTGCTGGGGCTGAGACCTAGGCCTGGGGTGGTCTGACTGCAGAGTCGGGGCCTTCCCCACTCACCCACGCACACCTCTTAAGAAACCCTCATCCGGGTGCGGTGGCTCACGTCTGTCATCCCGGCACTTTGGAAGGTGGGGGTGAGAGAACTGCCTGAGCCCACGACTTCAAGACCAGCCCGGGCACCTTGGCAAGACCTCGTCTCTACAATAGATCCAGAAAAACTAGCCGGGTATGGTGGCACGTGCCTGTGGCTCCAGCTACTTGGAAGGCTGAGGCGGAAGGATGGCCTGAGCTCAGCAGGTCGAGGCTGCGGTGGCCATGAGAGCACCACTGCACTCCAGCCTGGGTGACAGGGAGACTCCAACTCAAAAAAAATTTAAAAAGAGAGAAAGAAACTAACCCTCACACACCACTATATCTCCCAGTTATAGGAAGTCTGGCTCAGCGAAAGGTCCTCTACAAACACTCCCGTCTGACGCTTCTAATGCTGTGTAAGGTGAACGGCAAAGACCTCGTGCCTGTTTCACAAACAGCTGAGAAAAGGCTCAGAGACTAGTCAGTACTTGCCAAGATGGCCCAGGTGACCAGAACCCAGAGCTCACCTGGACGTGATTTGAACCTCCATCTGAAATGTCAGCATTTGAAGTCCATTTCTTAACATTTTTGTAACAGATTCCTTGTACATTAAAATCTATCCTTCTTCCTTCCTTCTTTTTTTTTAGATAGGGTCTCACTCTGTCGCTCAGGCTGGAGTGCAGTGGTGGGATCCGGCTCACTGCAGCCTCGACCTCCTGGCCTCAAGTAATTCTCCCATCTCACTCTCCCAAGCAGCTGAGTCTACAGGTGCGCACCACCACATCCGGCCAATTTTTTTATTTTTTGTAGAGATGAGTTCTCGCTATGTTGCCCAGGCTAGGCTCAAATTCCTGGACTCAAGCGATCCTCCCACCTTGGCCTCCCAAAGTGCCTGGATTACAGGCGTGAGCCATCGAACCTGGCCTCACAGTTCAGTACCCCTGAAAAGGTGCTCAGTACCCCTCCTGGCTCAGAGTAAGTGCTCCAGAAGTGTTAACTGTGGTTGACATTTTCACAGACCTGGGGGGTACAGACCCTCTGGCCCCCTTGACCTCAAGTACATTCAAGAACACGTCACTGGGACTGTGTCCAGCGCTGCCTGACCCAATGCCCAGCAAATGCTCTACCGAGTTCCCTAGTGCTGCCAGCTCTGCGCTTCGAGAAACACCACTGAGGGGGAGAGCAGAGACCAGGACAGGTCAGGGCACGGCGAGAGGGGCAGCCGCGGAAAGAGAAGACACGCCGGCGGCTGGTGCTCTCTGGCCTCCACAGACGGGCGTCGGGGTCTGCGGCCCCATGAGGACAGCCACAGCCAGGCCGGGCCCACGCCCACGAGGCCCGGGGGAAGCTGCCCAGAGAAGCCCAGCGAGGAAGCCACCTGGGGCCTCGGTCCTGGGTCTCTTCTCAGTGGTGAAACCAAGAGGGGGCTGAGAAATAAGACGGCGACTCCACATCAGACCCAGCCCGAAAATCACTGAGCTCTTGCTACCCCATTCCCGACGCGGCTGGGAGTCCGGAGTGGCTGGGAGGGACACCCCACAGTGCCGGGCGCAAAGAGCTCAACTCTGAAGAGCTCGACTCTGCACTGAGTCTCCGACTTGGCCCACAGAGATTGTGATCCAGAAGGACCAGGCTGTGGCCTGGAAACCTGCGCCTTTCACAAACTCCTGGCTGCCGCTCTTGGTGGATGGCAGGGAAGGAGGGGGCCAGGGCCCTCAGGCGGGAGGGAGAAGGCGGCTCCTCTGCCCTGGGACCCCTGACCGAGCTCAGAGTCACAGCCTGGGTCTCCCGCGGACACTCCTGGGGAACGTGCCATGTCACCCAAGTCTCACCAGCGGCGTACGTGCGTACGGGCCTCAGTTTCTTTACGACTTCCACAGAAAGCAAGGGAGGCCAGGGTCAGGAGGCAAAAAGCACTTCCTACCGTATGACGAGTCTGCCTGCCTCTGGCTCGGCCTCTAATAGGGGAGCCACCCCATCCCATGCCTGCTTCCTGTAGCTGGGGGAGGAGGCTGGGGTTTCTGGCCCTCGCTTCCTTCAGCCTCGGTTTCCCAGTGTTTGCGAAGTGAGATAAAGGGCAGGAATCTACTCGTATTTATCTCTTTTTATTTATTTAAAAATGTGTTGTGTGTGTGTGTCGGAGTCTCACTCTCGCCCAGGCTGGAGCGCAGTGGAACAATCAGGGCTCACTGAAGTCTCGACCGCCTGGATCGATCAGGCGAGCCTTCCGATTCAGCCACCAAGTAGCTGGAACTACTGGCACCTGCCACCACACCCGGCTAATTTCCTGATGTTTTTGTAGAGACGAGGTCTTGCTATGTTGCCCAGGCTGGTCTTGAACTCCTGGGCTGAAGCCATCCTCCCACCTCAGTCTCCCAAACTGCTAGAGTTACAGGCATGAGCCACCACGCCCGGCAAATCTACTTTTAAAGGTTTTGTGCTGGAGACAAATCAGCACCCTAGCCAGCTCCATCCCCGTAGAAACACATACACTGTCCTGACCGGCATATCACCGGTGAGAACGTTTCCTCAAAACAGGCCTGGAAAATTCCAAAGACGCCCAGGCACGTGGCCAGGACACCAGGATCTCAGGTCCCTGCTCTTCTTCCTGCACCAGCCCTCAGAGAAGCTTAAATAGTTTCCAGCCCTCCACCCCTCATCATCGAGGCCTCCCTAAACTCACACGCCTCCGGATGCCGTCAGCGCACTTGGGCCACAGCCTTCCAGCAGAGTGAGCTAATACTTTAATGACAGCGGTTTCAGACCTCATCAAGGGAGTGGTGGCAATAGGCATCAGAGAGGAGACGCAGATTATAAACAGATTATCAAGCAAACTGAAGTCGAAGTGGAACTCCAGGCCGGCAGAGGCCACCAAAGCAGCCCATCGACAAGCCATCTTTAGGTGGTGGTGTCTGTGCTTCACTTGTCAAGCCCTTTGGGAAAACGATTCCACAGCAGCGAGGAAATGGAGCCAGAGGGGCGGCTGCCTCCGTCAGGGACAGGGCTTTGCCGGGCCCGCACAGATGGCGTGGGAGGCCTTGACGGGAGCTGGCGGCCACCAGGCCCTCTCAGCAGGCAGGGGGCCAAGGGACTTCCCTTAAGAGCCTCCCTGCCCTGGGCGATTTTGCCAGCCCTGTCACAGACACAGAGACGCACCCAGACACGCATCTTCATGGAACCACACCTGCAGCGCGCACACCCAGAGCCGTGCGGATCCATCCACAGGTCTCTCACACACAGAGACACACCGTCTTTCCCAAAAGATGTCTTTCCACGGCTCCTCCCTGCTCCTTACACACACACACACACACACACACACACACACCCTGCTGACTCAAAGCGCTCAGACAGGAGAGGAGGCCTGTTCTCTCTGCGCAGCCTCCAAAGTGGTCCCGTGGCAGGAGGCCCTGGGGGTCAGGCCCCCATCCCCCCGAGACAGGCCGCTGCCCTGCAGTGCCTGTCCCTGTCTCTTGCTTCCTCAGGAAGCTGTTCCTCTCTTCATGCACCGCCCTCCCCCACCCATGACAGTCTTTTGTCCTGGCTGCCTCAGTTCTTGGGAGGCGAACAGGCAGCCGTTCAAACCACCTCCAAATCCACCTGCTCTCCTGCTTCCCACTGCCCCGCTGAGGGTGCTTAAAGGGAGAGAATGGCTCTGCCAACGTGGCAGCCTGTCCGGTGCTGCTGTGTAAACCACAGGTTCGACACACACAATCAGCAGGCTGGCCCCAACCAGCTGGACCAGCAGGACACGGAGCAGATGAGCCTTCAGGCATCAGCTGACTGGTGCCCTGGAGCCACAGCCTTTGCTGGGAATGAGGGCTTGGAGCAGAGGAGTAGGCCTGAGACGGCCAGAGTCGGGTTTCTTTTGAGTGGGAGTCTCACTCTGTCGCCCAGACTGGGGTGCAGCGGCCGCTCCCGGCCACCGCAGCCTCGACCTGCTGGGCTCCGGCGAT
>NW_007259948.1:54129-56605 GCF_000164805.1 Carlito syrichta | reverse complement strand
AACTAGGAAGGAGCTGATATCTGAGATAACAGTAATAAAGAATACTGTGAATGAAATAAATAACAAATTGATAAGCATGGAAAGCAGAATTACCCAAGCAGAAGAAAGAATCTCAGAGCTTGAGGACCAAAATATAGAAATAACCCAAACTCTTAAAAACACAGAAAATAAGCTCAAAAAGACAGAACGAAACCTTCAAGAGATGAGTGACTACCTCAAGAGGCCTAACCTAAGAATAATCGGACTCCCTGAGGCAGAAAGAGAAACAGAGACCACATTGGAACAAACTTTCCACGAGATCATTCAAGAAAATTTCCCTTATCTAATCAGTGATACAAAAATTCAAACACAAGAGATTCAGAGAACCCCCGCAAGACAACAAATGAGAAGACCAACTCCTAGACACATAATAATTCGCCTAAATAAAGTAGGCACAAAAGAAAAAATCCTAAAGGCAGCAAGAGAAAAAGGCTAGATCACCCACCATGGAAGACCAATCAGAGTAGCAGCAGATTTATCTGCAGAAACCCTGCAGGCTAGGAGAACTTGGAGCCCTATCTTCAAAGTCCTAAAGGATAAACAATTTCAACCAAGAATAACCTACCCAGCCAAGCTAAGCTTCATCAGTGAGGGAGAATTAAAATCTTTCCCAGATATCCAATCCCTAAGAACTTATGCAGCCACAAAACCATCTCTACATGAAACACTTAAGAAAGTACTAAACACAGAAGAAAAGGAAAAAAGAACAACGTTCTTCACAAGAGTACAGGGAAAAGAATAAAATATATACGAACCAACCCCAAAAGCAAAAGAAAGACAAAAAAAAAGAAAAAAGAAAAAAAAAAAAAAAGAAAAAACCAAGTGGAAGAACAATAACTCAATAAGAACTCCATGATAGGGATGAACTCTCACATTTCAATAATTAGTCTGAATGTGAATGGACTAAACACACCACTGAAAAGACATAGAATGACAAAATGGATAAAATATCACCAGGCAACAATATACTGCCTTCAAGAGACCCATCTCACTAGAAAGGACATACACAGACTCAAAGTAAGAGGATGGGAAACAAATTTTCAGGCGAATGGAACACAAAAGAAAGGAGGAGTCGCGATCCTAATTTCAGACAAAATACCATTTAAGCTATCAAAAATTAAAAAAGATACAGAGGGCCACTACATAATGATAAAAGGTTCACTCCATCAACAAGAAATATCTATCCTAAACATATATGCACCCAACATAGGCGCACCAACATTCATAAAGCAACTTCTAGGAAAACTAAAGAAAGACATTGACTCTAACACCATAATAACTGGGGACTTTAATACACCACTCACAACCTTAGACAGATCATCAGGACAAAAAATCAGCAAGGAGATCCGGAACCTCAATGAGACTCTGGACCAAATGGACTTAATTGATACCTATAGAACACTCCATCCAAAGACCACAGAATACACATTCTACTCATCACCACATGGAACATATTCTAAGATCGACCATATAATTGGACACAAATCAAGTATAAGTAAATTTAAAAGAACTGAAATTCTGCCATGCACCTTTTCGGACCACAGTGGAATAAAAATAAACATTGACACCAACAACGTCCCCCCAAAACCCACAAAGACATGGACACTAAACAGCATGATGCTAAATAACTCCTGGGTCAATGATGAAATCAAAACAGAGATCAAAAGATACCTGGAAACAAATGAAAATGAAGAAACATCTTACCAAAATCTCTGGGGTGCCCTGAAAGCTGTAGTAAGAGGGGAATTTATATCCCTACAAACACACATGAAGAAAATGGAAGGAACAGAAATTCACAACCTAACAAGCCACCTAAAGAAGCTGGAAAAGCAAGACCACAAAAACCCTAATTTCAGCAGAAGAATCCAGATCACCAAAATAAAAGCCCAAATCCAGGATATAGAAGACAAAAAGATCATACAAATAAACAATGAAACAAAAAGCTGGTTCTTCGAAAGGGTGAACAAGATTGATGGTCCCCTAGCTAGACTGACCAAGAAAAAACGAGAAAAAAACCAAATAAGCATAATCAGAAACACAAAAGATGAAGTCACATCTGATCCTGAAGAAATACAAAAGATCATTAGAGACTACTACGTACACTTGTATGGAAACAAACTTGAAAACCATAAGGAAATGGAGGACTTTCTGACATTACACAACCTACCTAGGTTGCAACAAGAAGAAATTGAGACCCTAAATAGACCAATAACAATCAAGGAAATCAACTACGTAATAAGAAAACTTCCTACAAAAAAAAGCCCTGGTCCAGATGGCTTTCCAGCAGAATTCTACAAGACATTCAAGGAGGAGCTGATACCAATCCTACTGAAGGTATTCCAGGCGATTGAAAAAGATGGAACTCTCCCCAAATCATTTTACGAAGCCAACATCACATTGATACCCAAGCCAGGTAAAGATCCAACAAAGAAAGAGA
>NW_007259948.1:52859-54109 GCF_000164805.1 Carlito syrichta | reverse complement strand
GAGGCATCAGAGGTATTCAATAGGAAAGAGGAAGTCAAGTTATCTCTCTATGCAGATGATATGATGGTGTACCTTGAAAACCCAAGAGAATCTGTCAAAGGCCTCCTTACATTGATAAAAGCCTTTGGCAAAGTCTCAGGATACAAAATAAATGTACAAAAGACAATCGCATTTCTCTACACCAATAATAAACAAACAGAAACCCAAATAAAAAACACAATTCCATCCACAATAGCCACACACACAAAAAAATGAAATACCTTGGCATCTTCCTAACCAGAGACGTGAAAGACCTTTACAATGAAAATTACAAAACACTGCTCAAAGAAATCAATGCTGACACGAACAAGTGAAAAATATCCCATGCTCATGGATCGGAAGAATCAACATTGTGAAGATGTCCATCTTACCTAAGGCAATCTACAAATTCAATGCATACCCATTAATTACCAACAACATTCTTTTCAGACCTAGAAAAAACAACACAGGAATTCATATGGAAACACAAACATCCAAGAATAGCCAGAACAATCCTCAGCAAAAAAAACAAAGCAGGTGGTATCACAATACCAGATTTCAAACTTTACTATAAAGCTACAATCATCAAAACAGCTTGGTATTGGTACAGGAACAGGCATATAGATCAATGGAACAGAATTGAGATTCCAGAAGCAAAACCTCAATTTCTCAACCAACTCATCTTCGACAAAGCCCCCACCACCTACCAATGGGGAGAGGAGAACCTATTCAGTAAATGGTGCTGGGAAAATTGGCTGACCACATGCAGAAGATTGAAACAGGACCCCTATCTATCCCCATGCACAAAGGTTAACTCCAAATGGATCAGAGACCTAAATGTAAAACCTCAAACCATAAGAACCTTAGAAAAGGAAGGAAATACTCTCATGGAAATCGGAACTGGCATCCAATTCCTGTACAAAACCCGAAACCCACAGGACTTAAGAGAGAAGATAGACAAATGGGACCTTATTAAACTGACAAGCTTCTGCAAAGCCAAAGAAACCATCAAGAGAGCAGGGAGACAGCCTACAGACTGGGAAAAAGTATTTGCCAACTCTAGGTCTGACAAAGGCTTAACATCCTGGATCTACAAGGAACTGAAGCGTACTGAAAAGAAGAAAACAAACAACCCCATTATAAAATGGGCAAAAGACATGAACAGACACTTCACAAAAGAAGACATTCGAGCAGCCAACAAACACATGAAGAAATGCTCAACCTCACTAATC
>NW_007259948.1:23842-52427 GCF_000164805.1 Carlito syrichta | reverse complement strand
GTGGTGATTCCTAAAGCTCTAAAAATCGACCTTCCATATGACCCTGCAATCCCCCTACTGGGAATATACCCTGAAGAACACAAATCACTCTATAAAAAAGATACCTGCACACGTATGTTTATCGCAGCATTGTTCATAATAGCAAGAACCTGGAAACAACCATGCTGCCCATCAAAAGAGGACTGGATTAAAAAAATGTGGTACATATACACGATGGAATACTATGCAGCCATAAAAAAGAACAAAATCATTAATTTCGCAGCAATCTGGATGGAACTAGCGTCTATAATACTGAGTGACCTCTCACAGAAACAAAGATCCGAATATCACATGTTCTCACTCATATTATGAACCTTGAACATCCAATGTAATACTATAAGAAAATGACTGACAGTACTGGGAAACTATGGGGGAGAGGTGGATGGGATTAACAGTAGCAAATATCTGTCGGGGGATGGGAAAACACCTTTTATCAACAGGGTGCCTGAATGAAACATAATTGTACACCTAACCCTTAACTGTACCCCACAAAACCATAATAAAAAATACTGATTAATAAAAAAAAAAGTAGCCTAACTTCTATCCTATACACACCCCAACCCACTTGTTCTTTTAAAAAAGTATTTATTAGATCACCAAGTTAATTTATGAGAAATGCTCCCCAGTATTCATCATCAGCCTGAAAAATGAAAAAAAAAGAGTATACATGGTTTTTGATTCTGTATGTGTAGAACTCCAACTTGTTACCATATTCATTAGTTCATGCTGTGAAAGTTGCAGATACCAGCATGAAATCACTTTTTGTCAGATCCAACAAACTAGAGCCAGAAAAACATGAAGGGTTTATGCTAGCATATTTGAGATAAAGACAGTCTCAAGGGCTGTCTAAAATAACCACACAAAAAATTAGTTTCAGTGATACTTTCCAATAATAGCTAAATCATTATAACCTTGAGGTTTTTTAGGACTGTGTGTGTATACTTGTAGTTCTTACCCAAATCTAATGTCATCTTTAGTCACTGAAAATATTGCTAATATTCTGCTCTTTGGGATGAAAGAAAAGACTGAGTAAAAGGACTATGACAGGCATATGACACCATGGAGTGGCATAATGGTGACAGAAATAAACAAGTCCCTATAAAATGACATCACATTGTGGTTTAAAAAAAAAAGAAAGATTGCTCTACAATCAAAAGTGTGGCAAACTCCTTGCTCATGCAAACTGCCACCACTCATTAGCAATTGAGGGATTGGTACCAGTTTCTCAATACAACTTACAAATCTCTTGAAAGAATGTGAAAACTAACACATTCACAGGTCCAAAAGGCAGTTGATAATAAAATTTAAAAGGAATAAAGCACTAATCCATCCCCATTTTATAATGTATTTTGAAGTAGATATAATAAAAATAGAATATATGTTCATTAACTTTTTAAAAAATTTTATGTCCAGCTTTTTTTCTATTCTCATTTTAGTTTTACTTTTTTATCATACTCAGACACATAGCTCAACAAGTCAGATACTTCTATAGGACTTGCTATGATTATTAAAAGTCATCTGTCCCCTTTCTTCTTCCATTTGCTACTTCTTACATGCAACCAATTTTCAATGTTTTGCAATTTATTTTGATATTTTTACCTAATGGGTCTCAAAATAACATTTTTATGTCACTCAACTGACCTTTCTAAAAAAGGAATCTCTCTTTCTCACCCACCTCCATTACCACATACAAGCATACTTTCCATAGCCTCATCCTCCCAATAAATCCTAAAGTGTTCACATTCTACTATTACTACTCTAATTTTGCCATACAAATGTTTCTGTTCCCTGAGGTTAAAACTTTAAAATTTTTTTTCATTTGCTTAGTTTTTATGTGCTTGTCACTAATTCAACTCTACTCCTCCCACAATTGCCCAAATCATTTTTTTTTTTTTTTTGAACTGGAGTCTCACTCTGTCACCCAGACTAGAGTGCAGTGGCCGCTCCCAGCCACCGCAGCCTCGACCTGCTGGGTTCCGGCGATCCTCCTACCTCAGCCTTCCAAGTAGCTGGAACTACAGGCGTGTGCTACCATGCCCGACTAATTTTTTTTTATTTATTGTAGAGATGAGGTCTCGCCAAGTTGGCCAGGCGGGTCTCGAACCCGCAGGCTCAGGCAATCCACTCACCTCAGCCTCCCAAAGGCGCGAGATTACAGGCTGAGCCACCGAGCCTGGCTAAAATCATTTTTCAATATGTTAAACATCAAGTACAGTATAGTAAGAGTGATTTATTATCTATCCATCCATCTTTAAAGAAATAGAGATAAACTATCTATACAAGATGAATATGAGATGCTAACAATCTATAGTGAAAAAAAAGCACTAGGAAAGAATAGGTGGTTGAGCAAACAGAAGTGAAAGCTATCCCCCCTCTCACTGAGCAACAGAATTAAAGAGGAGGGAAAAAAAGAAAAAACTGCCACCACAAATGAAGAAGAATCAACAGAAGAATACTGGTACCCCACAGACCCTTAGAAAGACAGCACCTAAGAATACAGACTTTGGAACTCAAACAATGGAGAGCGCCCAGAATATGGTATCATACCACAAATCCAGACATCAAGGTATGAATAGAGATGATGAGTAAAAATCAAGAAAGGCAAGAAGTAATGAAAGAGCTGATAACAGACATGGTGGCCATAAAGAACACAGTGAACAAAATAAATAACAAATTGACAAGCATGGAAAGCAGAATTAACCAAGCAGAAAAAAAAATCTCACAGCTTGAAGACCAAAATATAGAACTAACCCAAACTATTAAAAACATAGAAAGGAAGCTGTGCTTGCCCCTGTATTTCTTGTGTGAGATTTTTCCCCCCAAGGATTGCACACTTTTCTACATAGTTATAATAATTCCCAAATCCTAATGTGAATAGGTAGCATGGAATTTGTAAGATTTTAACAAAAAATATCTTGCATATACAATCTAAGGATAAATTTTTAAATATTTAAAAAGTAAAAATTTTGAACTGACAAATTAAAATAATTCTGTCTAAGCTTTTAAAAAACCCAAACAAACCAAAAAAAGCAAATACAAATTGTTTCCTGGGTCTAGGGCAGAAGAAGAATGGGCTGCTACAAAGGATCACAAGGGACAAAAATATTCTCTATTTAGAATGTGGCAGCAATTTCACAGGAAACTCATCCTATTGTACAGTACATATAATTTTGGATTGTGTTAAGCATGACAAAGTGATGAAAGACATGAATGTAAGTGTAAAACAAAATATGATACTAGTAAATCATCCAGTAATGTATCCAAATGATGATAAACCATGGCTAAATAAGGTTTATTCCAGAAATGTAAGTATAAATGTTAAATATATATATTTATAAATATATATAGCAAATTTATAAATATATAAATAAATTTATAAATATATATTTAGAGAGTCATATATATATTTTATAAGTATATACCTTACACTCTATTTGTTACTAACTTATTTCACCCTTTTCCTTTCATTAATTTAAATTTTGAGTTTTCCATGCCCTAGCCTTCAAATTATGGGAACTTCTAATTACCTACAAAATAAATCTTGGCAAGACACAGATACAGAAAAGCAAATAATATTCATCATCATCATCATCATCTAAATATCTTTGCAAATGTCATTTCTGAAAAGGAGTCTTACAAGCCAGCTGTACTTTACAGACTGCTAGTATATCTTATGAATGTAATTTTTAGTCTCTAAAGAGTCTGCAATTTTGACAGTTTGTTTTACTTAATAATGTGTTTCCTGATAATAATTTTAAATTGACATCATATTTTCAGAAACATATAAACATAAGTTATTTTCTTTATAAAGCCATCACATCATTGGCACTTTTCTTTTTCTCTTGCATGTAAGAGAAAATAAATAAAATTTAAGTATGTCTCCATTGAATTTAAGTATATATTTGACTGTCTAATCTCATTTAAATTAATAGGATAGTTAAATATTAGAATATGTGCTGACATTATTATTAAATCAACAAACTAAAGAATAAAATCTCATGATTATATCAATAGGTTCTGGAAAGGCATTTGATAAAATTCAGCAGTCAATCCAAGTAAACATCTTATGTAAAATAGGATGATAAACAGTAACAATAACAAAAATAACAATAAATATATACTAAACAGCAAAAAAAAATCTATAGTCATTTTCATTATTAGTCTACTTTGTTTTATAGATTCAAGCTAATTTAGTAAGACAAGAAATTGAAATACTATATATAAATACCAGAAAATAAGAAATAAAATAGATCACTAAAATTTTTTAGAAATAAAAGGATGTGGTAAATTGTCTAGGTACAAGGTAAATAAACAATTATCAATGACCAATAAAATTGGGAGGAAATTCCCATTTATATTCCCATTTATGAATTTGAAGTCTGTTAAATTTGTTAAAAGTCTAAAGACAAAGATTTCATTCCATAACATTGGATAATATATTTCCTAATATATAAAGTGGTTAGAAAGACAAAATACTTTTCACTATCTTGGGACTTCATCTGTTTTCATAATCTTCATTAATAGCAGGATTATATTCATATCTCTCAACGTTTATTGAATACTACAGAAATTATAATACAATCATTAGAATTCTATTAGAAGTACAGAGCTGATGCCATTAGTTTCTGTTGTAGCTGTGATAACAGAATCCCATCATAATTTAATATCCAATAATTATTTGTTTTGTATAACTCAATAATCTTTTTAATACAGGGTTATGACTGAAGCTGCTAAAGGCATCTCTTGTCAAAGGATTTCAAAAGCCTAATAATGGAAAAATTATCTAAACATAGTGATAAACAAATGAGGTTCTAATTGCTAGCATCATTCAAAAAAAAAATAGTCACCTACTTATCTTCTCAAAGGTTTCACTTCTATATAAAATATTTGCTAGGATTCCAAGCCAGCACCACAACCTAGCTGTAATTCAAAATTATTTAAGAATGATTATGGCACTTTGGTTTCCCCAAATAAGTTCTAAATTCCTTTATGTACAGGGTTAATGCCTTCAATTTGTCCCCTTAATTGTGATTAAATAGTGTTTTTCAGTTCATCAATATGATCTGTGCATATAAGCAGTATTTCCTTCAAAAACTATTCTCTTATATTTTAAGAAAGAGGGATAATTGTAATGAAGCATTTTATAAATGTTCTTGAAATAAAAACTTTTTCTAGAATAATTTTCAAATAAATATATAATTGTCTAAACTTTCCATAGTAATGAAGGAATATTTTAAACTAAAAAATCAGAGTTTAATAGTTCTCATTCTCATTCTTTTACTACTAAGTACCATTAAGACTACTGTTACCATATGTAACTGAATTATATGATGCTTAGGGTGTTAGAACAGAACAAGTACCCACATTTGGATAATAGTTTATGCAAAATTTAAATAAGCATGTGTTACAAATACTAATGTAGTATTGAATTTAGTGCAAAAGTAGATTATTCTTCACTACCTAATTGTGTCTATTCCCCACCACATAATAAACCATTTGAGGTCAGAAATTTTGTTGTTTCAAGCTTAGGAGCCTTACAAGTATTCAAAAAAATGCTTTTTATCACAATTCAACACATATAATGAGTAACTTTTATTGTATAGTACACACTGTTAAGCTTACCAAAAAACCTGACTCATAATTGTGATTATGCACGTAAATTTGCTTTCTAAATTGAGTATACTATGTAAATAATATGCTATTATACTATGCAAAATATAAATTTTTATATACTTACAATTAACAAAAGGTGTCTTTTCAAAATCAGAGATAATCAAATTCAAATTAAATTCATTTACTTTCTATAAACTATCTAGTCCTCTTTCATATTATCACCTCCTTTCATAACATTATGTAGATATATATTAAAACACACCAAATTGAAAAGTATATATACATACAAAATATAGTGGTAGAAATAATGTGAATACTAGCACACTAATAACATAAACTAGCCATGGGTATAACCACCAAGGATGCCAATTCTATCATCTTTATTATTCAATAAAGGACACAGAACTAAAAGAACAATCTCTAATGTAGTTCTCTTCAAAGCACTTCCACTGGTTTTTTTCTACCCCCAGCACTCATTTTCATCTTAGGTGATTTTCCACCTGGCTTATATATTTTCTCTCTATTCTAGGCCCTATCAACAGCCTTAGTGTCTTCAAATCTCTTGCTTTAATTTATCATATACCTTGATTACTTTATTCTTCCCTCTCTTTCAATTCAACTAACCATCACCAATTAATATCAGCCTCAAATGAACACAGCCTCATTATCTTACACTTCTAGACTCTTTCAAATACTCAAATTTGGCATTCTTTCTATTCGTTCACAATATTGTTTCTAATCATTGCTTATCCTCCATCTTTCTCCCTACCCTAGTACTTCCACTAAAATTCTCCTACTTATCTGAAACTTTAGTTTTCTTCCTAGCTGCACTAGTTTTTCTCCCCAGAATATTTAACATCTCGACACATTGCAACTTAATTCTGTATAATGCTTGAAAAAATAAATATCTTTTATTGAATCTATTTTATGTTTTATAGCTATCAAATAAATTTCTATGAAATTAAAGATCTTTCTCATTGATATATAATAAAAGTGGAAATTAATAATCATAGAAAAATAATTTGGCTCTCAAGTAAAATAAAAGCCACTTTTAAAAGAAAGTGAAAATATTGTGAAGCAATTTTATAGACACAGAATGACATGGAAGAATATTGTGCTAGAAGTCATGAGACCTAGTACAGGTCTCAGCTCTGTCACTATCTAACCTGGATACATTACCTAACTTCCCAATTTCCTCATCTACAAAATGAAAGAGTGAACTAAATCATTTTAGTCCCTTCCAATTTCATCTATACTTCTAATACAAATATTTGTACCAGAAACCATGCTAGACATATAATAGACATATAAATATTTCTGGCAGGGCTTGCACCTATAACCCCAGCACTTTGAGAGGCAGAGGTGGGAGGATCGCTTGAGTCCAAAAGTTCAAGACCAGTTTAGGCAACATAGTGAGACCTTATCTCTACAAAAAAATCAGAAAATTAGCTGGGTGTGGTGGTGCACGCCTGCAGTCCCAGTTACTCGGGAGGCTGAGGCTAAAAAATTGCCTGAGCCCAGGAAGTTGAGGCTGCTATGAACCATGATCTGTGCCACTGTAATCCAGAGTAAGATCCCAACTTAATAAAGTATTTCCATATTTCTTACTAAAAGCATATTCCTTTAAAAAATGACTTATTTTTGTATTCAAATGGACTAAATGTCTAACTAGTTATAGTGTTAAACTATTAAAGATGATTTACTGATGATTTAGCCTTATTCCTTCATAAGCTATGCATTTACATTTCAAACAGTCTACTGAGATATCAGATACTATTTTTACTGCTATAAGTATAAATAACCTTTAGGTATTCTGTTCTTCCTCTTTTCCTCAAGTGGTAACTTCTTAAATTTCCAGTAGTAGACAGGAGAGGGGGGACATTTTGAGCCCCCAAAACAAGTAAAATAATATCTAACTTCATAATCTACTTACAGAAACAGCATTTTTGTTCCCTACCAAAAAAGTAATACAGAGTCCATGTCCTTTTCAGTCTATTTGTTGACAGTTGCAAGGAACTTGAAAATGACAGCTTTCCTCTTGTTACATTGGAAATAAGCAAAGAAGACTGTATGAATATAATAATTGCCCCCCAAAGCTGATATCAGCACGATTTGTTTGATATGTATAAGGCACAATGAAAAATACTTGATATGAATTACTTCATTTAATTTTCATTTGTTTCTATAAACCAATGCAAAAACTAGTATCATTACAAATGAAGATATAGAGGCAAATATACGGACTTCACAACAACTTGAATGGATTTAGAGTCTATCATACTCAGTGATCTATCACAGAAGTAAAGAACAGAGTATCATATGTTCTCACTCATATGCAGACCTTGAACAATTATTGTAATGCTATAAGAAAGGGATTGGCAGTAGTGGGAAACTGCCTGGGGGGGGATGGGATTGGTGGGTGAGGGACACTGCCAGGGGAGGGAGGGGCACACTTCATCAACAAGGGTACCTGCATAACGAACATTTATATACCTAACCCTGAATTGTACCCCACATCTTCCAAATAAAGGGGAAAAAAGGCTAATCAACTTGTCTGAGGTCACTAAGCTAATGAATACACACACAGTTTGATTAATAGCTTTGGAATGAGAGCTATATAGCCTTTCATTAATCTAATTCTATCTCAGGATAAAAGAACTTTCTCATTTGCCCCATATGAATTTAAGACCATAGCCAGAAATGGCTTTCAAAAGGATTATAATACTAGAGATTCAACTTGGGGTAGAGTCTAGATCAACAGTTGAGTTAAAGCAATCACAGCACAACAATTAAACACTTCAGATTTGGGATGTTCAACCTGCACAACCTTTCAGTGGGACAATTTGATTGCATATATAAAAAACCTTTTAAAATATGCTTACTTTTTAGCTATTAAGTTGTTCTAGGAATTTATGCTAAGGAAAAAGTCTAAGGATAAAAATGCACAAAGGTATTTATTTTAGTGTTTTTATAAAAGTAAAATATTAGAAATAATTTAAATGTACCAGAATGCATAAGTAAATAGAATTCTATGCAAGCACTCAACCATATGTAAATAAATAAATAAACAAACAAGCAGACAAGGAAGATGTTTAACATATTAAGTAGGAAAACATAAAAAGGAATATGTAGATCTCATTATTGTATAAAAACTTTTAGAATGTAATCATAAACATAGAAAGACATCTGCACATGAATAGTGCAACACATTAATAGTGGTTGTATCTAGGTAAAATAATGGGTTTTTCTTTGTTTACTTACCTGTATTTTCTAATTGTTCTACAAAGAATATGCATTATTTGTTTAAAAAAAAAAATCAGTTTTAAAAGAAAACGAATGCTGAATAAACCCTTAAATAGTCATTAATTACTTCTCATATTTAAAATAACTCACAGTAAACTTCAATATAGTTGAAAAAGTTAAACTAATGCCCTTATTAATACTTTTCAAAAGAAGATTTGAGTTTAAGAAATGCCCCAGTTAATTGTCAATTGTTAATCATTTACTGTTATTATGATACTGAAGTCTTTGTCTAATTACTTAAATTAATTCCAATGTAAACTTTAAGGTTTTAAGTATATATATTTTTTTAAATATCGAAATTTCAATTTCTACTCTGGCATGTGGGAGATTAGAAGTCATCACTCCTTAGCCGGGTTCGGTGGCTCAGCCTGTAATCCCAGTGCTTTGGGAGGCTGAGGTGAGTGGATTACCTGAGTCCGCGGGTTCGAGACCCACCTGGCCAACTTGGCGAGACCTCATCTCTACAATAAATCAAAAATCAGCTGGGCATGGTAGCGCATGCCTGTAGTTCCAGCTACTTGGAAGGCTGAGGCAGAAGGATCGCCGGAGCCCAGCAGGTTGAGGCTGTGGTGGCCGGGAGCGGCCACTGCACTCCAGTCTGGGTGACAGAGGAGACTCCAACTCACAAAAAAAAATAGAAGTCATCACTCCCATTCACACAACAAGCAAAAAGCTAAACTGAAAATCAATAACTTTTCTTAGATCCATCAGAGAATTGAGATCACAGGACAAAATGCTATCCTCAAAGTGGAAAGACAGATAGGTAGATATAGTGAATCACAACTTTATCTGAGCAGACGCTTAAGAGCAGAAACCTCCATGTGAGATCAGTAATGGGGCAGGTAATTCTAAACTGTAATTGACATTTCTAGAGGTTTAGCATGAACAAGTTTGAGAGTTAAAAGCTGCAAGAGTCCCACCCCGTCTTAGAGGTGTCCCTATGCTTTTATGAGTTTTACCGGCAGAAGTCCTACCAAGTTATTACAATAAAAATCAGAGAAAAATCTCCTCCTGCTTTCAGCAATGGGAGGAAAAAACAAACCATTTTGAAATATACTCAGAACATTCTGTTCTTCTTAACAAGACTTGTCCTCAAGAGAAACAATTTTACCAGAGCTTATCCAACTGAGATTTTACCAGAGCCTAACCAAACCGAAGGAAGGAAAATATCTACCTCCAGCCCCCTCCAGCCTTCCAAGTGGGGGAAGGGAAATACCAACTCTAGCCTTCTTGTCTCACTTAAGGATAAAGAAAAAAAGGAAACCTAAGAAGCGCATGTGAAAGTCAGGGTCCAAGGGCACAGGCTCACTCAAAGAATGAGTGCTAATCACAGACCTATAGAGTGTTTTCCTTCCCCTATATCTTACCACTACATCAACAGAGATCTTGTATAATAACAGGGGAAAACTAAAAAACCTGCAAGTCTCAGACTTTATTTAAGAAAGAGTCTCTAGGGAAACTTAAAGACAACCAGAGAGACAATAACAAGGACATCAGAGGAAATTTTAACATCTGACACCTACAGCTACAGTAAACAACAAACACAGCCAAATCCCTAACTAGATAAACATAACCTCACACTAAAGGTCCGTTGACCTCAGTTCCTCTTACCCAATGTATCATTTCTGACATTCAACAAAATATTACAAGACATACTAAAAAACAGAAAAACACAGTTTGAAGAGATAGCAAGTGTCATAACCTGATTCAGATATGAAAAAAAATTGAAATTGTCAGCCTGGGAATTTACAATAACTGTAATTAATATGCTAAAGACTTTAATGGAAAAAGCACATACCTTGCAAGAACAGGTGGGTAATTTAAACAGAGAAATAGAAACTCTAAGAATCAAAAGAAAAATGCAAGAAATTCAAAGCAATGTAACAGAAATGAAGAATGCCTTAAGTGGGCTCATCTATAGACTGGAAATGACTGAGGAAAAAAATGAGTGAGCATGAAGAAAATTCAATAGAAATTTCTAAAACTGAAATACAAAAAGAAGAAAGAACTGAATATCCAGGAACTATGGAACATTTTACCAAAAACTATAAATATACATCATCAGAATATCAGAAAGGTCAAAGAGAGAAAGGAACAGAAGAAATATTTGAATCAATAATAACTGATGCCCCAAAATTAATGGTAGACACCAACCACAGTTCTAGAAAGTTCAGATCATCAAACAGGATAAGTTTTTTTAAAAGTTTAGGATATTATATAAAAACTACAGAAAATCTAAGATAAAGAGAAAAGTCCTGAAAGAAGCAGAAAAACTTTACCCATAGAGGAGCATGGATAAGAATTATATCAAACTTCTCAGAAATCACACAAGCAGTAAAAGAATGGAGTGAAATATTTAAAGTGTGTAAAGAAAAAGATTACACCAACCCAGAGGAACTCAAATTATTCTATGAAAAAGATACCTGCAAAGCATGTTTACTGCAGCATTGTTCACAATAGCAAAAACACAGAACCAACCGTACTGCCCATTGAAAGAAGACTGGATAAAAAAAATGTGGGCCAGACTCAGTGGCTAACCCTGTAATCCCAGCATTTTGGAGGCCAAGGTAAGTGGATTGCCTGAGCCCATGGTTCCAGACCAGCCCAGGCAAGTTACTGAGACCTCAAGTCTACAATAAATTTTTGAAAAATTAGCTGGATGTGGTAGTGCACACCTGTAGTTCCAGCTACTTGGAAAACTGAGGTGGAAGGATCGCTGGAATCCAACAGATTGACAGTGGGGTGGCCATGAGTGTGCCACAGCACTCCAGCCTGGGCGACAGAGTGAGACTCCAATTCAAAAAAAAAAAATGTGGTACATATACATGATGGAATACTACACAGCCATAAAGAAGGACAAAATTATGAACTTCATAGCAACATAGATGATATTAGAATCTATAGTATAAAGTGATCTAGTATAGAAACAAAAAACCAAATATCACATGTTCTCACTCATAAGTGGATCTTGAAAAATTATCATAATACTATAAGATATGGATTGTCAGTAGTGGGAAAATGCTGGGGGGAGAGCAGGATTGACAATAGTGGGATTCTGCCGGAGGAGGGGAGGCATACTTCATCAACAAGGGTCCCTGCATAATGAACATTTATATACTTAACCCTGAATTGTACCTCACTTTTTTTTTGAGTTGGAGTCTACTCTGTCGCCCAGACTGGAGTGCAGTGGCCGCTCCCAGCCACCGCAGCCTCGACCTGCTGGGCTCCGGTGATCCTTCTGCCTCAGCCTTCCGAGTAGCTGAAACTACAGGCGCGCACTACCATGCCCAGCTAATTTTTTGATTTATTGTAGAGATGAGGTCTCGCCAAGTTGCCCAGGTGGGTCTCAAACTCACCGGCTCAGGCAATTCACTCACCTTGGCCTCCCAAAGTGTGGGATTACAGGCTAAGCCACTGAGCCTGGCCTTGTACCCCAAATCTTCAAAATAAAAAAATTTTTTAAATTACATCAACCTAGAATTCTGGATCCTGTAAAATTATTCTTCAAAAGTAAAGAAGAGATTAAAGACTTTCTCAGACAAACAAAAATTGAGAGAATTTGTCAATGTAAAAATTAGCCAGTCTCAGTGGCTCAGCCTGTAATCTCACACCTTTGGGAGGCTGAGGTGAGTGGATTGCCTGAGCCCGCGGATTCAAGACCCGCCTGGGCAGCGAGACCTCATCTCTACAATAAATCAAAAAAACAGCCAGGCGTGGTAGTACATGCCTGTAATTCTGGCTACTTGGAAGGCTGAGGTGGAAGGATCGCCGGAGCCCAGTAGGTCGAGGCTGCGGTGGCTGGGAGTGGCCACTGCACTCCAGTCTGGACAACAGCGTGAGACTCCAACTCAAAAAAAAAAAAAAAAATTGTGAGAATTAGTAGATATGCTTTGAAAGACATGCTAAGAGAAATTCTTCATAAAAAAGGAAAAAGAAAGGATGTTAAATAATAACCAGGGGTAAAATAAATTCTTTTTTTAAAAAAAATTCTTAATTGATATAACAGACAACAGTTTGTTAAAAATAATAATATCAACAATGTATTTGGCAATTATAACCTATGGGTAAGAAATGAATGGCATCAATATTATAAAGGACAGGGGAAGAAATTGGGAATATATTATTATAAGAAACTTGCACTACTCATGAAGTGAGTTATTTTAAACGGAACATGGGTTTATTGTTAATTCATATTGCAAACTTAAGGGCATCACTAAAAAAACTATAAATAGAAGTATAATTAATAAGCTAAGAGAGGAGAGAAAGTTTAATCATATAATGCTCAATTGAAGGTAGACAAGATAGGGTATAAGGAAAAAAAGAACAAAAGCAAAAAAAAAAAAAACCAGTAATAAAAACATAGTAGATGTTAATCTAACTATACCAATAATCATTTTAAATGGCAATGGACTAAATATATCAATTAAAAGACAGAGATATTTGGGAGGCTGAGGAGAGAGGATTGCCTGAGCCCACAGGTTTGCAACCAGCCTAGACAACATGGTGAGACCTCTTCTGTACAATAAATCAAAAAATTAGCTGGACCTGGTAGCATGCACCTATAGTTACAGCTACTTGGAAGACTAAGGTGGAAAGATTGCCAGAACCCTGCAGGTCGATGCTGGGGTGGCCATGAACATGCCACTGCACTCCAGCCTGGGCGAAGTAGTGAGACTTCAACTAAAAAAAAAAAAAAAAAAGACAGAGATTGTCAAAGTGCATTTTTAAAATGTCCCCAATGACTTATAAATAGTACCATGCTCTTTATCTGGGTGAGAGATTCAATAGAAATCCAAACCTCACCATCACACAATATACCAATGTAACTATGCATATACTCCTAAAGTTAAAAAAAAAAAGTATTAAACTACCGGCCAATATCTTTGATGAACACAGATGCTAAAATTCTCAACAACAACAAAAAAGGATTATTTTGTTAAGGTTGCTTTTACATGTAAAAAAAGAGTTCCCAACTATATGTTGTCTACAAGAAACCTATTTTAATATTAAGACATAGATTGGTTTAAAGTAAAGAGATGAAGAAAGATACCATGCTAAAGCTAATGGAAAGCAAGAATAGCTATTTCAGACAAAGATGAATTAAGAATGAGGAAAATTATCAGAGATAAAATAGGCATTATATAATTATAAAGGGGCCAATTCCTCAAGAAAAAATAACACTTAATGTGTATGCATCTAACAATAGAGTGTCAAAATACATTAGGCAAAAACTAATAATACTGCAAGGAAAAAAATAGATAAATCTTCAATAATTGTTGTGACTTCAATACCCTTTTCTCAGTAATAGATCCAATAGGCCAAAAATCAGGAAGGACATAGGTGAACTGAACAGTACCAATCAACTAAATGTAATTGAAATTTATAGAATATTTCATCCAACAATGACTGAACACATTCTTCTCAAGCTCACACAGAACACTCACAAAAATAAACTACATTCTGGCAAATAAAACACCCCTTAACAAATCTAAAGAATAGAAATTATACAAGGTATTTTCTAAAACCACATTGTAATTAAACTAGAAATCAATAAAAGAAAGATAGTTGAAACACTCTGGGGACTTCCAGCAAGATGGTGACGGGACAGGTTGGACTGTGAGAGTGTCACTGAAAGTGAGTGTCTATAAAGACTCTCACTTTCCCCCAGGTGGCTGCTGCGGCCGCTGCCAGCCTGCTCCTTGGCCCCATGCACCTCTGGGCAGTAGCCACCGCCACTGCAGTCACTGCAGCCATCCCACCTGGGGCAGCCCTCAGCTCCCAGCCCGGCAGAGCTCTGGGCTCCCTCACCAGCTGCACCACTCTGCCCTGCCCTGAGCCACCCGCCCCACTGACCTGCAGTGCCCAGCTGTGTCTCACGCTCTGCCTCCCCCAACTCGGCACCTGGCTGCCCAAGACCAGAGATCAGCAGGAGTCCAGACACAGTAGAGACCTGCATTGCCCTGCCCAGCTCCACCCAGCTCTGTCCAGCCTCCAACTTGGGACTTAAGGTAATCTCATCAAACTAGGAGAGACAGAAGCCCCTCCGCCATGCTAGATCTGACACAGCCAGGTCAGATCTGAGTGGCAGACTTGACAGGCAGCAATCCAACTGCATCCAGATCTGATGCACCCTCCTTCTGCAGCAGGCCCGGGGAATCTAACCCTAACTGTGAGCAACCCTACCAGCCTGCAATGAGAGCTAGAGATCAGAGCTGAAAGGACGCTGAACTTGCAGGAACGACCACAGAGTGAACCTGGTTTCTTGTTTTTATTTTTATTTTTATATTTTTATTCTCTGTTTGTTTTACTCATTTTTTTCTCTTTTATTTCTCTTCTTACTGCTATTGATAACATTTTCGTATTTGTCTGTTTCTGTTATTTCACTGATTTTTTTTTCTTTAGACTTCCTATTTGTGCAGGGGAATAATACATCATTAGAAAGGTTGGTTGGCTTGTGTGTTTGTAAGATTGTCTTTATGTTTTAGGGCTTTTTAACTCTTTTCTGTCTTTGTGTTTTGCTTCATTTGTTAGTTGGTTCATTTGTCTGTTTTCCCTCTTACTCCTCTCTCTCCACCTTCTTCTTCCCCACTTCCCTTTTCTATTCTTTTCCTTTTTCTAATCTCATTTTGCTTTCAGGAAGCAAATATATACCCCTACTTCATGGACAGATTGCAAGGCAGTGGGAAGTGGATACATCTGTCAGTGGATACTGAAATCCATATACCTGTCAGTGGATACTGAAATCAGCAGATAGATTTTGAATCACAGCTCCACCCTCAATTAAATCTCAAAACTGCAAAAAAGTACAGCCTCCAACCCACAGTCCAGCTTCAGAATTGAGCAAAGCTAGAGGATTACCATAAGGAAGAATAGGAGATTGAGCAAACAGAAGTAAAAGCAACCCCACCATCCCTGAGCAACAGAATTAAAGAAGGAGGGGGGGAGAAAATAAAGAAAAGGAAAAAGTGGGGAGGAAAATCTACACAAATGAAGAAAACCCAAAAGAAGAATATAGGTCTCACACAGACCCCTGAGAGGTCAGCCACTGAGAAAACAGACTTCAGAATGCAAACAATGAAGAGCCCCCAGAATGACTGGTCACATACTACAAACCCAGACATCAAGACATTAATAGAGAAAATAAAAAGAATTGAGGAGAGACAAGAGGAAAATAGGAAGGAGTTGATAACTGATAACAGCAGTAAAGAATATTGTGATTGGAAACAAAGAACAGAGTACCGTATATTCTCACTCATAAGCGGACCTTGAACAATTATAATACTGTAAGAAAGCATTTAGCAGTAATGGGAAACTGTCAGGGGAGGGAGGATGAGATTGACAGTTGAGGGAAACTGCTAGGGAGGGAGGGGCAAATCTCATCAACAAGGGTACCTGCCCAAAAATCAAAAGAAAGACAACAAACAAACAAGAACAACAACTCTATATGAACCTCATGACAGAGATAAATTCACATTTCAATAATTAGCCTGAATGAACCAGGCTTGGTGGCTCAGCCTGTAATCCCGCACCTTGGGAGGCTGAGGTGAGTGAATTTCCTGAGCCCATGAGTTCGAGACCTGCCTGGGCAACTTGGTGAGACCTCATCTCTACAATAAATCAAAAAATTAGCCAGGTGTGGTAGCGCACGCCTGTAGTTCCAGCTACTTGGAAGGCTGAGGCAGAAGGATCTCTGGAGCCCCAGCAGGTCGAGGCTGCAGTAGCCAGGAGCAGCCACTGCACTCCAGTCTGGGCGGCAAAGTGAGACTCCAACTCAAAAAAAAAAAATTAGCCTGAATGTGAGTGGACTAAATACACCACTGAAAAGACATAGAATGCCAAAATGTATAAAATATCATGAGGCAACAATATATTGTCTCCAAGAGACTCATCCCAATAGAAAGGACACTCACAGACTCAAAGTAAGAGGATGGGAAGCAAAATTTTAGGTGAACGAAAAACAAAAGAAAGCAGGAGTTGTGATCTTAATTTCAGACAAAATACCCTTTAAACTACCAAAAACTTAAAAAGATACAGAAGGTCACTACATAATGATAAAAGGTTCAATCCATCAACAAGAAATATCCATCCTAAACATATATGCACCCAACATAGGAGCACCAACTTTCATAAAGCAGCTTCTAGGTAAACTTAAAAAAGATATTGACTCTAACACTATCATAGCTGGTGACTTTAATACTCCACTCACAACCCTAGACAGATCATCAGGACAAAAAATCAGCAAGAGATCTAGAATCTCAATGTGACTCTTGACCAAATGAACTTAACTGATACCTACAGAACACTCCACCTAATGATCACAGAATATACATTCTACTCATCACCACATGGAACATATTCTAAGATCAACCACATCCTTGGTCATAAATCAAGCATAAACAAATTTCATAAGATTGAAATTTTGCCATGCACCTTCTTAGACAATAGTGGAATAACAATAAAAATCACCACCAACAAAGTTCCCCCAAAACCCACAAAGATATGGACACTAAACAGCATGATGCTAAGCAACTACTGGATCAACATGGAAATCAAAGCAGAAATTAAAAGATACTGGAAACAAATGAAAATGAAGGAACATCTTACCAAAATCTCTGGGATGCCATGAAAGCATATAAGAGGGGAATTTATATCTCTATAAATCAAGAAAATGGAAATATCACAAGTTACCAGCCTAACAAGCCACCTAAGGAATCTGGAAAAGCAAGACTATCAAAACCCTAACTTCAGCAGAAGAATCCAGTTCACCAAAATAAAAGCCCAAATCCAGGACATAGAAGACAAAAAGATAATACAAAAAAAATCAATGAAACAAAAAGCTGATTCCTTGAAAGGATAAACAAGATTGATGGTCCCCTAGCCAGACTAACCAAGAAAAAGAGAGGAAAAGCCCAAATAAACTCAATCAGAAACACAAAAGATGAAGTCACAACTGACCCTGAAGAAATACAAAAGATTATCAGAGATTACTATGTATACTTGTATGGGAACAAACTTGAAAACCTAAAGGAAATGGAGGACTTTCTAATATCACACAACCTCCCCAGGTTGAAACAAGAAGAAATCAAGACCCTAACTAGACCAATAACAATCCAGGAAATTGACTATGTCATAAGAAAACTACCTACCAAAAAAAGTCCTGGACCAGATGACTTTCCAACAGAATTCTACAAAATGTACATAGAGGAATGATACCAAACCTATTGAAAGTATTCCAGGATATTGAGAAAGATGGAACTCTCCACAAATCATTTTATAAAGCTAACATCACATTGATACCAAAGCCAGGCAAAGACCCAACACAGAAAGAGAACTACAATCCAATATCCTTGATGAACATAGACGCTAAAATTCTCAACAAGATCCTAGCAAATCAGATTCAAAAACACATCTCAAAAATCACCCACCACGACCAAGTAGGATTCATCCCTGGGATACAAGGCTGGCTCAACATTCATAAGACCATAAACATAATTAAATACATCTACAGACATAAAAACAAAAACTATATGATTATATCATTAGATGCAGAAAGACCTTTTGGTAAAATCCAGCACCCCTTCCTGATAAAAACCCTCAAACATTTAGGCATAGATGGTATATACGTCAAAATAGTAAGAACCATCTACGAGAAACCCACAGCCAGCCTACTACTAAACAGACAGAAATTGGAACCATTTCCCCTGAAAACTGGAATAAGACAAGGATGCCCACTCTCACACCTCCTGTCCAAAATAGTTTTGGAAGTCCTGGCTAGAGCAATCAGAGAAGAGAAGGCAATCAGGGGTATTCAAATAGGAAAAGAGGAAGTTAAGTTATGTCTCTTTGCAGAGACATGATTCTATACCTTGAAAATCCAAGAGAATCTGTCAAAAACCTCCTTGCACTGATAAAGGACTTTGGCAGAGTCTCAGAGTATAAAATAAACGTGCAAAGACAAGTGCATTTCTATACACCGATAATAAACAAAAGTCTCAATAAAATGCACAATTGCATTCACAATAGTCACAAACAAAAAATGAAATACCTTGGCATCTTCCTAACCAGAGATGTGAAAGACCTTTACAATGAAAACTACAAAACACTGCTCAAAGCAATCAAAGATGACACAAACCAGTGGAAAAATATTCCATGCTCATGGACTAAAAGAATCAACATTGTTAAGATGTCCATTGTGCCTAAGGCAATCTACAGATTTAATGCAATACCAATCAAATTACCAGCAACATTCTTCTCAGACCTAGAAATGACAATACAGGAATTCATATGGAAACATAAATGACCACGAATAGCCAAAACAATCCTCAGCAAAAAGAAACCAGGAGATATCACACTCCCAGACTTTAAACTTTATTATAAAACTACAATAATGAAAACAGCCTGGTATTGGTACAAGAACAGGCATATAGAACAATGGAATAGAATTGAGATTCCAGAAGCAAAACCTCAATTTCTCAACCAAGTCATTTTCAAAAAAGCCTCCATCTCCAACCACTGGGGAGGTGAGAACCTATTCAGTAAATGGTGCTGGGAAAACTGGCTGACCACATGCAGAAGATTGAAACAGGACCCCTACCTATCCCCAGACACACAAATTAACTCTAAATGGATCAGAGACCTAAATGTAAAACCTCCAACTATAGGAACCTTAGAAAATGCAGGAGACACTCTTATGGAAGTTGGAACTGGCAACCAATTCCTGATCAGAACCCAAAGTGCCCAGGCCATAAGGGATAACATAGACAAGTGGGACTTCATCAAACTGAGAAGCTTCTGCAGAGCCAAAGAAACCATCAAGAGAGCAAGGAGACAGCCCACAGACTGGGAAAAAATATCTGCCAACTCCATGTCTGACAAAGCCCTAACATCTAGGATCTACAGGAACGCAAATGTGCTTTAAAGAAAAAACAAACAGCCCATTACAAAGTGGGCAAAAGATATGAATAGACAGTTTCCAAAAGAAGAAATATGAGCAGCCAACAGATACATGAAAAAATGTTCAGCCTCACTAGTCATCAAAGAAATGCAAATTAAAACTACACTGAGATACCACCTAACTCCAGTCAGAATGACCGTCATCAATAATCAAAAAATAACAGAAGCTGGAGAGGATGTGATGAAAAGGGAACACTTCTACACTGTTGGTGGGAGTATAAACTAGTACAGTCTCTGTGGAAAACAGTGTGGCGATTCCTAAAAGTTCTAAAAATCAACCTTCCTTATGACCCCGCAAACCTCCTACTGGGAATATACCCGGAAGAACTCAAATCACTCTATAAAAAAGATACCTACACACGGATGTTTATCACGGCATTGCTCGCAATAGCAAGAACATGGAACCAACCCTGCTGCCCATCAAAAGAGGACTGGATAAAAAAATGTGGTAGATACACACAATGGAATATTACGCAACCATAAAGAAGAACAAAATCATGAACTTCGCAGCAACCTGAATGAACTTAGAGTCTATAAAACTGAGTGATCTTTTCCGGAAACAAAGAATTGAGTATCACATGTTCTCACTCATAAGTGGACCTTGAAAAACTATCTTCACACTAAACTAAAGGATTGACAGTAGCAGGAAACTGTGGGGGGGAGGGAAGATGGGATTGGCAGTAGTGGGAATCTGCCTGGGGAAGGGGGGGCGCACCTCATCAACAAAGGTACCTGCACAATGAATATTTTTATACCTAACCCTGAATTGTACCCCACAGTTAAAAAAAAATAAAAAATAAACCAGGAAAAGAACTACATGGAGGGGAAACCCCAGTTCATTAGAGCTAACCTGGGCAGACAGAATTAGAGGGGCAGAAAGAAGCTAAACAACTTTTAAGTGTGAAGTTACCAGAGGAAAATGATTAATGATTTCATTTAAAATGAAATTGATGGTTTCAGCAAACTACAAATATTCTTGAAAAGTAATCCACTCACTATATTAAGGAGAACCAAAACAAAACAAAATCCTTGGTCAATAGACTTGGTATTGTATTCATGCTGCTGGTCTCCACATGATCTCTCATCCTGGTTCTTCAAGATAAAGCTGAGTATTTGAATTCTTATCCAACACTATAGGTCCTCCTGCATCACTCTTTCCTCTACTCTTCCAGGATCTGGAGTTTTCATCTTAAATGTTAATCTCTGCCTATCCTTAGACACACTAAAGCAAGTAAATACCGTTTCTAAACTAACTTCCGTCTGTGACCACATCCTATGCACTTTTTTGCCCGAATCTCTACCAGACCCAGTAAGTTAAGTTTCTGAGTATAAGTCTATGTATATAACTATCCTACTAACAAATACAATGTTCTTCTCAAAATACATATTTCTTAAGGATATTATTTTTATCTCACATAATTTTCTTTTATCAATTAATTTTGTTTGCCAGTATCAGAGAATGGCTAAAAGGGAAAGGTTAGAAAAATAGTGAGACTACTCCAGCATGTAAAACGTTTGCAGGATGCTGGCCAGATAACTTCCCTTCTGGATTTTCGTTAAAATAACTTTACGGTTGATTCACACAGCTCTGGTGAAAACTATAGGCAGCTTATCTCACTCAAGCTAATACCTTCACAACAGAGCTTACTGTAGGGTTTTTGAAATGTGTTTTTATTTCATAATAGTTTCTATAATAACTAGAATTTCTACAGTAACTAGAATTTTGTGTATTCACCTGGCTACACAAAAATACTAACATGATTTATGGGATTTAACTTCTCTCAAAAACAACAGTTATTTCAAATCTTCTGTTTATCTGCTAGAATTGAAAATGACTGCCTCTTAGAGACTAATATATGAAGGCAATAAAATATATATTACTTTCTCAAAGTGGAGAAGAAAAGAAGATATGAATAAATGGAGAAATAGTGCAAATAAAAAGAGCACAAGAAATGTTTATGTTTATTTAGGAGAGTTATTTTCAATAACACTATTTCAAGTACATACAGTCATGTGCCACATCATGATATTTCGGCCAATAACAGATCACATATACAAAAAAGGTCTCTTAAAATTATGATACCATGTTTTCATTGTACCTTTTCTATGTTTAAATACGCTTAGATACATAAATACTTACCATTATGTTACAACTGTTTAAAGTATTTAGTAAAGTTATAGGCTGTACAGTTTTGTAGCCTAGGAGCAATAAGCTATACCATATAGCTAGTTATATAGTAGAATATACCATCTAGGTTTGTGTAAGTACATTCTATGATGTTCCCACAATGACCAAATAGTCTAATAATGCAAATTAACCATGTGGATTGTTGGCTATTGATCATTAAGAAAAATTTCTCTTATCTAGTTACTGAATCATTCCTGCTGAACAACATATTGTAGGAATTTTAGCTATAAAAGCTACTTTAAAAGTAATACATTGATTTTTTAAAAATAAGCAACATCTAACAGCTATCAGCTGCAGTTTACTTGGCACTAACATCTAGGCCATGGTGTTCTCCTGTGGAACATGAATAATTTCACAGAAAACCAATATCAAACAAAGCCACTCTATGACTATGATGAAGCAAGACAAAAATAAACCCACTGTGGAATCATGTCTGGGTACTTATACCTGTAAAAAACATTTTATAAACCCAACTAATAATTAAACATTCCCCTCATCTAGCTAACATAAGCAACTGATTCATTTTTTGCCTATTTATTTAGCCCCATTTCACTCCTTCTATCTTTTAGATAAAAATTCTGAAGTCCAGACCAAAAGCTGTTTGTATCCCCCAAAGGTACTGAAAAAAAAATTCTTTGGATCCCAAATGATAGAATTTTCCATGTTTTCTGACAACACCCAATTCATACTCCTTTGAATGCCTAAAATCACCTAACATGAGCCCGAATGCTGTAAAAAGCCCTCTATATGGCATATAGTCTCCCTTCTTATAATAAACTCCATTTTTCTTTAACTACAGGTATACAGTCTTTAGCTGATGGACATAGATATTGCATTTTCCTTTAAATATTCCAAAATCCAGTGTACATATTATTTTAACCATAATAATATAATAAAATCAGGCTAAAGAATAGGCAGAGATACAGAAATACATAGTACATAGCAAAAATTAATATATGACAAAGTATCACAATGAGTGGGAGAGGGAAGAATCAGCTAATAATGATATGGTGCAACTTATTGACTGTTTGGAGGGGGGAAAATGTTAGAGTAATACTATATACCAAAATAAATTCAGTTGGAATAAAAATGTTAAAATATGAAATAGCAAAACACCAAAATATATTTTAAAGTTGAAATAAATATTTAATGTATTGGGCTGCCTCTACTTTATTGTAGAGACATTTCTTTGCTCAGGAGAAAAAATAAATCACTAAGGAAGAGATCAATAGATTTGACCACAGAAAAAAGTATAAGTTTACATAAATTAGAAAAAATCATTAGTAAGATCCAAATAATGAGTTTGGGAATATTTTACAAAAATAAAACAGACAATAGTCACAAAAAAATGAAATGCCCTGGCATCTACCTAGCCAAAGAAGTGAAAGACCTTTCCAAAAAGAACTATAAAACACTGCTCAAAGAAATCAAAGATGACACAAATACATGGAAAAACATTTCATGCTCATGGATTGGAGGAATCATTTTTGTCAAAATGTCCATCCTACCGAAGGCAACCTACATATTTTATGCAATACCCATTAAATTACTAACATCATTCTTCTCAGACCTGGAAATGACAAGATAGAGATTCATTTGGAAACAAAAAAAGAGCACGAACAGCCAAAACAATCCTCAGCCAAAGAAACAAAACAGGAGATATCACACTTCCAGATTTTAAATTTTACTGCAAGTCTTCAGTAATCAAAACAGCCTGGTGCTGGTACAAGGACAGACACGTAGACCAATGGAACAGAACAGAGATTATGGAAGCAAAAATTCAATCTCTCAACCAACTCATCTTCAACAAAGCCACCACTAACAACAAATTTAGCAGATGGTGCTGGGAAAACTGGCTGACCACATGCAGAAGAATGAAACAGGACCCCTACCTATCACCATATACAAAAATCAACTCCAAATGGATAAAAAATCTAGACGAAAACTTCAAACTAGAAGAAAACATAGGAAACACTCTTATGCACATTGAAGTAGGCAACCAATTCTTGGTCAAATCCCCAAAAGCAAATGCCATAAAAACTAAGATAGATAGTAGAACCTCATCAGACTGAAAAGCTTTTGCACAAAAAAATAAACCATCAAGAGAGTGGAAAGACAACCCACAGAATGGGAAAAAATATTTGCTAATTATGTATCTGAAAAAGGCCTAACATCCAGGATCTACAAGGAACTCAAACAAGCTGAAAACAAACAAAAAAAGCCATTAGGTTTATATAAAGAAAACAATCGTAATAACATGAAAAATATTTATAATCTAATGTTAAGTGAAAAAAAATTGGATATAAAATTCTATATAACATATGTAACACATCAAAATATAACCGAGAAACTGGCTATATAATACAATGGACAATGGTTAAACCACATATGATAATAGAATGGAACTCTGTCCCACAACCTCTACAGCAACCAGCCTAGGAAACCAAACCACAATCCCTGCAGCAACCAGTCTGGGAAGTCAAACCACAACCTCTACAGCCATCAGTCCAGAATAATCAGGAACTGGTCAATGACTGCCAGATTCCCTAATTTTTGCAGCTCCCTCACCTACAACACCTCTAACTCAATACTGACTAAAGAAAGCCAATAATGCTTCCCAAACCAATCACATGGGATGCCCAACTTGTAAATAGCCTATCTCCAGTTTCCCATGACAACAATTTACAACAGGAACATAGCTGACTGAAACCTACCTTTATTATTATTATAAAGCTCTCCCACTTCCCTGCCTGTGTTTGAGTCTCCACCAAATGCAAGTGATGGCGACTAACTCCCTTGCCATACCCAGTGCTGAATAAATAGTCTTTGTTCTCATCAGAGTGGTCTTTGTTAATTTACACCTAACACAAAACTAAATATAAAAAATACTGAATAAAATGCACCCAAAAAATTAATAATTATTGCCTGCACCTGAGTGTTTGAAGTATGAATACTTTTGAAGTTTTTTTCTCTCTACTTTGCTGTATTTTCTGTAATGAGCATGGCTACATTTATAATGAAAGTGTAATTGTTCAATAAAACATTTGATGAGCTCAGTAGTAAAAAAGGAACAAACTACTGATACATTCAACAACTTGGATAAATGTGAAAAACATAATGTTGCATAGAAACACACACACACACATACACACAGACTGCATAGCACATGATTTTATTTATATGAAGTCTAAGAATGGGTGAGAGTAAAGTCAGAATTTAGTAGCCTCCAGAAAGGGGCAGGGGTTGGAAATTGAAAAGGAACAGGAAGACATTTGAAGAACATTTTAAATATTCATCTTGTTTTGACTGATGGTTACACAGATGTATATAACTGTCAAAACTCATTCTGAGTACCTAAGATCTGTGAATTTTGTATGTAAATTATATCTCAGATATGTGTCTCAATATTCTTCCTTATTTTGCTTTCAGTTGTCAACTTGTAGCAGCCCATCTTCTAGATATTTATCTTTTTGCACCAAGCTTTTTAAATCTATGGCTCTCCTCAGAATAAAATATATGAGCATTATAAAAAATGTTAACTTTAAATAAATTTCCAGTCAATATGTATTCCTGCTTTGTATGAAGACATAAATCATAGTATTAGGAAGACTGCTGATTCCAAAGAGGCAGTGTAAAAGCAAGCTGGCTTCACTTCCTTCATAGAAAACCAAAATGAGTATACAGCACCAAAATTATGACCAGAAATATCTCAGAACTCAAATAAGAGCATGAGTCAGTTCCCGGGGCCACAGAGAAGTAGAAAAACTCTGAGCAGATGGTAAGAGAAACAGTCATCAATCTGTGATGCCATTCTCACCAGTTTGCTGGCACCAAGGGCTGGGAAAATTTCCCCAAATCATGGTTTCTATACTAGAAAAAGTGAGACTGCAGTAGACAACCAGTTTCCCCAACATCTCAAGTTCCCTAGCAGGAGTTCTGTCCCTGTTCCAACCCATGGGAAGCATTGGGATTGCCTGAAGGGAGATATATCTCTGAGAACAGCCAGAGACATCGAGATAGGTCAGACACCATCCCAGCCCTGGAACTTCTGCTCTGTAACTCAGCCAAAGGAGACATCAAATCAGAGTGGCTGTTTAGCATCAGCATGCTATATGAAGTTCATTCCACAGGTCCCTGGGCATGAATCCCTAACCAGCCTTCCCACAATACTGGGATCCCCTCCATTCAGGACAAATAACTCTGATTGTTTACTAGAACAGAGGCAAACCTGGGTTTAAGGCAACCATCCCATGCTAAAAAGAAAGCAGTGACCTAGAAGACACACAGGAAGGGAGGTAGGGAGGGAACCAACAGGTAAGTTACAAAGAATCACTAAGCCAAAGTACCTAGTAAAAACCAAAACGAGCCAAATAGAGAGAATGAAATAAATAATTCTTCAATGCAAAAACATTGACGTACATCTGCAAGAAACAATAGCAAACAGAAAACCACAACCGACTCAAATGAACAAAGCAAGGAACCAGTGACTGGCCCTAATGAGAGAGCAATATGTGAAGTCTCTGACCAAGAATTCTAAATAGAAGTTTTAAGGAACTCAGTAAGCTCCAAAACAATACCAAAAAAGCAATTTAGAAATTTATCAGAGAAATTTAACAAAGAGATTGAAATAATTTTTAAAAATCAAACAAATTTTGGAACTGAGAAACATATTTACTAAACTGAAAAATTCATTAGAGATTCTCAAACACAGAATGGATCAAATAAGGGAAATAATAAGCAAGTTCAAAGAAGGGCATATGAAAATACACAGAGGAGAAAAAAGAGTGAAAGAGAATGAAGATCACCTACAAAATAAAGAACATGATCTAAAAAGATCAAATCTAAGAATTATTGATATTCAAGAGAGAATTGAGCAAGCACAAGGGGCAGAGAGTTTATTTTTTAAAAATTATAAAACTTTCCAAAAAGCGATTGTCAGGTATAGGAAAGTCAAAGAATACCAAACAGATTCAGCCCTAATAAGACTACCACACGGTATAAATAATCAAACTCTCAAGAGTCAAAGACAAAAACAGAATCCTACAAAGCAGAAAGAGAAAACAAGCAGATAGCATAAAGATGCTTCAAGTCATCTGGCAACACACTTATCAATGGAAACTTCACAGGTCAGGAGAGAATGATAAAAAAATTTTTAAAAAGTATCTAGCAAAATTATCCTTCAAAAATGGAGAGGGAAAATATTTCCCAGACAAACAAAAGTGGAGAAAATTCACCACCACCATACTCATCTTACAAGAAACGTTAAAGGGAGTTCTTCTACCTGAAAACAAACAAACAAAAAACCATTAACATGCAAAAAGAAAACATTTCAAATTTAAAATCCACTGGTAAAATTAAGCACATAGACAAAACCAGAATATCCTAATACTGGAATTGTGGTTGAAATCCATTCATAACTTTAGTATGAAGTCTAAAAGACAATAATATCTACAGCAACCTGTTGATAGATAGGCAATATAAAAGTATGTAAATGAAACAGAACAAAGTAAAAATGTTAGACAAACTATAAAGTTTTTTTCACTTGTTTCTATTATTTTCTTAGCGATCTAAGATAAGTTATATCTTTTAAAAATGTGTTATAAGATGCTTTCTGTAAGTTTCATGTTAATCACAATGCAAATCCTATAATTTAAGATTAACTGAAAAACAAAAAACAAGAAATTAAAACATATTACCAGAGAAAATCACTTGACCAAAGAAGAGAGTAAGAAAGGAAGAAATGAAGGAGTTACAAAACAACCAGAAAACAGGCAACAAAATGGCAATAGTAAGTCCTTGCTTATTAATAATTACCTTAAATATAAATGGATTTAATTCTCCAATTAAAAGGCATAGAGTCCTAACCAGAAACACAAAAGACCTTTACAATGAAGACTACAAAACACTGCTCAAAGAAATCAAAGATGACACAAACAAGTGGAAAAATATCCCATGCTCATGGATTGGAAGAATCAACATTGTGAATATGTTCATCTTACCTAAGGTAATCTACAGATTTAATGCAATACCCATCAAATTACCAGCAACATTCTTCTCAGACCTAGAAAAAACAACACAGGAATTCATATGGAAACAAAAACGACCAAGAATAGCCAGTACAATCCTCAGCAAAAAAAAAAAAGCAAGTTGTATCACATTATCAGACTTCAAACTTTACTATAAAGCTACAATCATCAAAACAGCTTAGTATTGGTACAGGAACAGGCATACAGACCAATGGAATAGAATTGAGATTCCAGAAGCAAAACCTCAATTTCTCAACCAACTCATCTTCGACAAAGCCTCCACCACCTACCACTGGGGACAGGAGAACCTATTCAGTAAATGGTGCCAGGAAAACTGGCTGACCACATGCAGAAGATGGAAACAGGACCCCTATCTATCCCCATACACAAAAATTAACTCTAAATAGATCAGAGACCTAAATGTAAAACCTCAAACCATAAGAACCTTAGAAAATGAAGGACA
>NW_007259948.1:5727-23822 GCF_000164805.1 Carlito syrichta | reverse complement strand
GAAAAGAAAAAAACAAACAACCCTATTATAAAATGGGCAAAAGATATGAACAGACACTTCTCAAAGGAAGACATCCGAGCAGCCAACAGACACATGAAAAAATGGTCAACCTCACTAATCATCAGGGAGATGCAAATCAAAACCATACTGAGTTACCACCTAACTCCAGTCAGAATGGTAATTATCAATAACTCAAAAAATAACAGTTGCTGGAGAGGGTGTGGCGAAAAGGGAACACTTCTAACACTGTTGGTGGGAGTGCAAACTAGTGCAACCTCTGTGGAAAACAGCATGGCGATTCTGAAAAGCTCTAAATATTGACCTCCCATATGACCCCTCAATTCCCCTACTGGGAATATACCCTGAAGAACTCAAATCATTCTATAAAAAAGATACCTGCACACGAATGTTTACTGCAGCATTGTTCACAATAGCAAGAACCTGGAAGCAACCATGCTGTCCATCAAAAGAGGACTGGATTACAAAAATGTGGTACATATACACGATGGAATACTACACAGCCATAAAAAAGAACAAAATCATGAATTTCGCAGCAACCTGGATCGAACTAGAGTCTATAATACTGAGTGATCTCTCACAGAAACAAAGATCTGAGTATCACATGTTCTCACTCATATAGTGGACCTTGAACATCCAACATAATACTATAAGAAAATGACTGACCATGGTGGGAAACTATGGGGGGGAGGGGAAGAGAGATGGGATTAACGGTAGTAAATATCTGTCTGGGGATGGGGAGACACCTCTTATCAACAAGGGCGCCTGAACGAAGCATATTTGTATACTTAACCCTTAACTGTACCCCACAATATCATAATTTAAAATATTGATTAAAAAAAAGGCATAGAGTGACTGGATGGGTAAAGAAACAAAGCCCAACTACATGGTGCCTAAAAGAAACCCACTTCACCATAAAAACAGACTGAAAGTGTGGGAAAAGATATTCCACACAGCTGGAAATCAAAATAGAGCAGGAGTAGCTACATATAAATAAAATAGACTAAAGAGACAAAAAAAAAAGTCACTGTATAATGATAAGGGAGTCAATTAAGCAAGGGAATATAACAATTATTAATAACTGTGCACTCAACACCATAGCTCCCAAGTATACAAAGCAAATTTAATAGGTCTAAAGAAAGTGACATAGAACAATATGACAATAAGAAGGAGACTTCAACATCCCATTCTAGGCTACAGCTCATACCTCCCTCTGTAAGTGGAGACCTTGTCATTTGGTCTTTGTGGCCATGGTTTAAGAGTTCAAACCTGGGCAATGTTGCGCCTTTCTTGTATCACCATTCCAGTTCTTTTCTGGATCTCCAAAAAATTCCTGGAGCCATACATGTACCTTCTGATTTCCCCTTTTGTTAGTCATATTTGCCCTAGAAAAGTTATACAAGAGTTCAATGATAAAAATAAAGGCAAAGTAGACTCCAGGGATGCAGGCATAAATTACCAAAAAAAGAACCAACAGAAAACTCTGATAAAAAGAAAGACTAAAGCCATTTTATTCTGAAGAATTTCATTGTTTTTAAAAATGGACCTGATAACATGAAGCACCTTCTTTGTAACTGCCTCTGACCTTTTTGAGACCAGAATTCAGAATAGATATTTTGGATATTTACCTGACACCAGTCAGGAAATACAGAGTACCTATATTTAAAATTTAGTTAGTTATATCTACTGACCTCATTCCTGAGCTCCTTTTCCATTAATATAGCTTTCATTTCAATTATTGATATTTTAATAATATAAATAAAGAGAAGGTCTGCATCATTAGACACACTGTTACTAAATCAGCACTTTAAAATCTTTAGTCTGCTAGCATTCATTCACATAAATTTGACTGCTGTTTGCTCTAATTTCTATGGGCACTTCTAATTTGAGTGGAATACAATTTTACTGTGAAACAGTACAGTGAGACTGTGTGGTAACATAAGGGGTAGATGATAATTTTTGGAGATGATAATGATGTGAAACATAAAGATATAATTACTGTCCAAAACAATGGAGCAGCTTTGAAACATAAAGATATAATTACTGTCCAACACAATAGAGCAGCTTGTCCATGAGTGTAGTAATTACTATGTATAACTTTGAGGAAGATAAAAAAAATATAGAGAAATGAAAGAAACATTTTTGTAAAATGAAACATCTTTTACATGAATGTCTAATGTAATTATAAAATTCTAATCCTTGTTTCATTCCTTCTATTCATACAAATGCATTAAACATTCAGCTAAAAAAGAAACCACCTCACTCTCAGTAACACCCAGATCATCCAGTCAGAAAGACTGGATGATCTATGCGTTAAAACAACAAAATCAGAGTTAAACTAAACACCTGACCAAGTAGGTTTAACTAACATTTGCAGAACATTTTACCCAACTGCTGCAGAACACACATTCTTATCATCAGCACATGGAGCATTCTCCAGAATAGACCATATCTTAGGTCACAAAACAAAAACAAGTTTGAACAAATTCAAAAAAGTAGAAATCATATCAAGTATCTTTTCTGACCACAATGGAATAAAAGTAGAAATCAATAAGAAGAGGAATCTCAGAAACTACACAAACACATAAAAATTAAACAACAAGCTCCTGAATGACCAATGGGTCAATGAAAAAATTAAGAAGAAATTTTTTTTAATTTATTGAAACAAATGGAAATATGACACACCAATATCTATGAGCTACAGCAAAATCAGTACTGAGAGTCAAGTTTATAGCAATAGATACTTATATCCAAAAAGTAGAAAGACTTCAAATAAACAACCCAGTAACATAACTTAAGGAATTAGAAAAGCAAGAACAGATCAAGCCCAAAATTAGCAGAAAAAAATAAAGATCAGTGTATAAATAAATGAAATTGAAACTAGAAAAATGTAATTACAATCAACAACAAAAAGTTGTTTTTTTTTAAAGATAAACAAAATAGACAAATCTTTAGCTAGATGAAGAAAAAGAGAGAGGACACAAATTAAAAGAAAAAACAGAAATGAAAAAGGAGACATACCAACAAGGAGGCCACAGCAATACACAAAATTATTAGAGACTGTTATGAATATCTATATACCAACAAATTACAAAACCTAGAAGAAATGGATAAATTCCTGAATACATACAACTTCCTCAGGTTGAACCACGAAGAAACAGAAAACCCCAACAAACCAACAAGTAAAGATCAAAGCAGTAATAAAAAGTCTCTCATCAAAGAGAAGTCCAGGACTTGATGCCTTCATTGCTGAATTCTACCAAACATTTTAAACAACTTATGTACCTAATCCTCACTTATACCCCACATCTCTATAATAAAATTAAGTTAAAAAATAAAGAACTAACACCAGTTCTACTCAAACTCTTCAAAAAAAATTGGAGAAAAGGGAATATTCCAAACTCATTCTATGAAGTCAGCATTACCCTGATACCAAAACCCGACAAAGACAAAACAAAAAAGAAAACTACAAACCAATATCCCTGCTAAACACAGATGCAAAAATCCTCAATAAAATACTATCAAACTGAATTCAACTATACATCAAAAAGACCACCCCCCCATGATTAAGTGGGATTTATCATACACAAATCAATAAACACAATACATCACATTAACACAACCAAAAACAAAAACCATATGATCATTTTAATAGATGTTGAAAAAGCATTTGATAAAATTCAACACCCTTTTATGATTAAAAAAAATCCTCAATGAACTGGATGGAGAAGAAACATATCTCAAAATAATAGAAGACATGTATGACAAACCCATAGGTAACATTGTGCTGAACAGGGAAAAATTAAGACCTTTCCTCTAAGATCTGCATCGAGGTAAGGATGCCCACTCTCACCACTTTTAGTCAACATAATACTGGAAGTCCTGACCAGAGAAATTGGGTAAAAGAAAGAAATAAAGTGGCACCCGAATTGAAAGAAAGAAATCACATTATCCTTGTTCACAGACAACATAATCTTATACCTAGAAAAACCTCAAGACTCCACCAATAAACTGAAAGAAGTTATAAATGAATTCAGTAAAATTGCAGGATACAAAACTGACATTTAAAAATCAGCAACATTTCTATATGTTAACAGAGAACAATCTGAAAAAGAAATCAAGAAATCAATCCCACTTACAATAGCTGGAAAGTATAGAAAATACCTAAGAATAAATTTAATTAAAGAAGTGAAAGATCTCTACAAAAACTATGAAACACTAATGAAAGAAACTGAAGTAGACACAAACAAATGAAAAAATACTCCATGCTCATGACAAGAAGAATGTTGTAAAAAGGACAATTCTATCAAAAGTAATTTACAGATTCAATGCAATCACTATCAAAATATCAATTACATTCTTCACAGAATAAAAAAAAAAACATTAAGTAGATATGGAATCACAAAAGACCCTGAGTAGCCAAGGCAATCCTAAGCAAAAGAAACAAAGCTGGAGGCATCACATTACCTGACTTAAAAATATACTGCAAAGCTAGCGTAGCCAGATCAGCATGATACTGGCATAAAAACAGACACGTAGACCAAGGGAACAGAATAGAAAATCCAGATATAAATCCACACACTTACAGTCAATTCATTTTCTACAAATGTGCCAAGCACATACAATGGGGCAAGGATAATCTCTTGGAAAAAAATGGTGTTGGAAAAATTGAATAACCATATGCAGAAGAATAAAACTAGACCCCTTATTCTCACCATACGAAAAATAAAAATGAATTAAAGGCAAGTCTAAGAAGTGAATTATAAAAACTATAAAACTGCTAGAAGAAAACACTGGGGATATACTCCAGGACATTGGTTTGGGCAAAGATGTTTTTGTAAGACCTCAAAAGCACAATCAAAGCAAAAATTGACAAATGGGATTACATAAAGTTAAAAAGTTATTATACAAGAAAGGAATCAATAAAGAAACAACCTACAGAATAGAAGAAACTATTTGCAAATTATCCATCTGAGGAGGGATTTAAACCCAGAATATATAAGGAGTTCAAACAACTCAAAACAAAAAAACCAAATAATCCAATTTAAAAATGGGCAAGACATCTGAATAGACATTTCTCTAAAGAAGACATACAAATGGCTAATACAAATGCTCAATGTCACTAATCATTGGGGGAAATGCAAGTCAAAACCACAATGAGATATCATTTCACCCCAGTTAAAATGACTTTTCACAAAAAGACAGAAAAAAACAGATGGTAGCAAGGATGTGGCTATAAGGGAATCCTTATACACTGTTAGTGGGAAATGTAAATGAATACAGTCACTATGGAAAACTGTATGCAGGTTCCTAAAAAAATTAAAAATGGAACTACTATAGGATCCACTACTGGGTATATATCCAAAAGAAAGAAAATTAATGTATCAAAGAGATATCTGCACTGCCATGTTTATTGCAGCACTACTCACAATAGCCAAAATATGGAAGCAGTCTAAGTTCCCATCAATGGATGGTATGTTAATAGTCCTAATAAGAATGTTAGACTTGTTAGAGAAATGAAACTGTAGCAAAAGAAATATGTTTTAGACATTGTAAAATTCTTTTATTTTAGAATAAAGAAGCTTTTAGCCAAGAGGATATAAATGGAAATTAATATAAGTAAAGAACAAAGAGAAAGACTGCAAATACATTATAAAATTATTAAAAAATAGTTGAAATACAAGGAAAATAGGAAGGGGCAAGGAGCAAAGACCCTGAGCTATTAAAAAAAGAATAAGAGAAAGTTTCATAAGTCATAAAAATGAATTAAAGTACACATATAAAACAAATTATTATATCAACCACATAAAAATATAAATGGTTCATATAGTGTGTACTTGCCTTGCAAACTCATTCATAAAAAAAGTCCCAATTAAAATGTGCCTAGTATACAGTTATATGTAAAAATGGGCCTTCAATGAATGCTTAAATAATAAGTAACAAAATACACCAAAAACCTAGACTAGGTAGCTATGGCAAAGGACAAGAGTACTGAATACTACCTTAAACAGCAAAGGAATTTTGGTTAAGATGGAACTGGAAAAAGCAAACAAAATTCAACAATAAACTACCACAGAATGGCAGAGAATCAAAATAGGAAACCTTTTGAATTATAAAGTAATCAATAAACACAGCATGCAAATTATTTATAAATGGAACTCAATAAATTAAAGTATGTTCCTCATTTCTGATCCTTCTCTTACCACTTTCCAGTTCTTTAATAACATGATACACTATAACTTAGAAGAAATCTAAGTTAGAAATAAAATGTCCAATTTGCTTTCAGCTTATTGCTATATAATTCTGTTCTAAGTAACTATAGAGTGAGTCCTTATCAAATGTTCTATTGTTTCACTCAAAAGAAGAGATACAGGAAACTGAAACTCATACTATCTCTCCAATAACTTATAGATAAAAATCAGTAACGAGTGCAACTTAAAGAATCCACCCACTTTCAGTCACCTTGACATGTGCTATGTCTTTTACATTATGTTTCTCTTTTCTAACATTCCCAGCAAAGCATAACCCACAATGGTATCACAAAATAGTAGAACAGCACAGGTTGACTTTAAAATACTCTTTTTCCCGTTCCTTAAAGGATGTTACCATGTCTAGAAAACGTTTAAAAGTCCTCTCCTTGCCACCTTGTGGTACATTGAACAACCCACCCAATCCCTCATATAGAGCCTCCTAGTTCATAAAGGAATCATGACAAAGAATTTTTTAATCAATGTACACAAAAGCACAGAATAGCTGATCTTATTAAAAACCCTATGACTTATGCAAATTGAATAAAGATAACGTCAAGCCAAGTGAAAAGGCAATATGGACCTTACTTCGATCTCAATTTAAACAAATCAACTACAAAAAGAGAATATGGGACAACTGAGAGAATTTAAACATTGACTACATATTAAATTATATAAAGAAATTTTGTTAATTGTTTAGATGCAATAATGGTATTTAGGGTTATATTATAAGAAGAGAGGGGTAGGAGAAATCTTTATTTGATCACTGAAATTTTTACAGAAAGGTAAAAAATCTGAGATTTGCGTTAAAATAATGAAATGAGAGAGTAGTAAATAAGAGAATATAAATGAGCAACATACATCAAAGTTTATCATTTTTGAAACCAGAAATTCATTTTACTATTCTCTCTGTGCCTGTGTGCTTAAAATTTTCCATAAAATAACTCAAAAAACAATAACAGATGAGAGTGATAAACATCTTTGTGGTAGGCAGAATAACAGCCCCCAAAAAATCTGTGAATATGTTTGGTTTATATGACCAAGGGGAATTAAGGTTGCAGATGCAATGGAGGTTGCTAATCAACTGACTCTGAGAAGAGATTAACCTGGATTATCTTGGTGGGCCCAATGTAATCATAAGCAACCTTAATTATGGAAGAGGAAGGGAGGAAAGTAAATGTCAGAGTGGTGGTTACATGCGGGAAAGATCAATTGGCCATGGCTTGCTTTTTTTTTTCCCCTCCAAGAGACTAGTTTCATTCTGAATCACATGCTATTGGTATAAATAAAAGTCCTGAGACTCTTTTTTTCCTATAAACGATTGTCTGAAATTTCTATAACCTTGCTCTGGATGGAGCAGGGCAAGTCCTCAAACTGTCTCAAAACTGTAGGAATGCACAGGGTCACAGCAGACCCAGGCACACTTGAGCCTTGCTACATGGCTAGCTTTGAAGATGGAAAGGGGCTCACAAAGAATTGTGAGTAACCTCTAAAAACTGCAAGAGTCAAGAAGACAAAATCTCCTCTAGACCTCCAGAAAGGAATGCAGCACTACCAACACATTTGTAGCCCAGTGACACCCATTTCATACCTCTGACATCTAGAACCATAAGATAATAAATTTGTATTGTTTTAAGTGAATACATTATTGGTAATTGTTGAAGCCACAATAGGAAACTAATATCATCTTCTAAGTAGAATCACATATTTTTATTTACCTGAAAGGAAATAAAGCACAGATTTTACTAAGAATTCAAGTGAAATATGTATTCTCATCAGGTAAAGAAAAAAATTTCCAAATTAGCTATCTTATTATTTTATTTTATTTTATTTTATTTATTTATTTTTAGAGATGGAGTCTTGCTATGTTGACCAGGTTGGGGTGCATTACAGTCTTGAACTCCTGGACTCTAGGGATCCTCCTACCTCAGCCTCCCCAGTAGTTGGGACTATAGGTACATGCTACAGTGCCTGCCCCTTACTATTTTAAAAGGAAAGTCTTACCTCTATTCTGCATTCTTCTCTGCCCTTTCTAGAAGTCTCAATTGTTTTCCTGTGGTTTAATTACATTACTACCCCTACAATGTACCAAAATGATATTAGAATCTACGATCATTATCACTCACACTTTTATATAAAATCAACTCTTTACACACTACTCTACATGTTCTCTTGGTACTGATTCTACCAATTCTATTCTCCATTATAGTGTGATCTTACCTCTGTCCATTACCTTATTGAAAATATTTTACCCTAATCCACTTTCTATTGATCGAATTCAGTTGTCTGACAGTTTTGAGTCGTTTGCTGTTTTGAAGTATGTTTTGTTTGTACCATCTTTCACTTCTCTGCAATGTCAAGACAAGCCTAAATTTCTCTTTTTATTAATATTTGTTCTAAAGAAAGCTTCAGATTATCTGTCTCTACTGGAGTTTTCTTCGTATCATTCTGTTCAGCAATCCTCTGTCTCTTTTGCTAGCTTTGCATTTTCCATCTACTCGAATGTATACCAACTGCAAGCATTTCTCCCAGACTAAATCCATTTGCAATTTACTGAACTACTGATGATATTCAAACTTTTTTGGTTTGCAGATTTATAGATAGGTTTTTGGTCAATTTATAATAAATTAGGCTGAATATTAACCAAACCAATCAACTTTCTTGACAGTGTAACTAATTTTATTGTGTTCATTTTGGCAAAGTATTAGATTTTTAATGTCATTGAAATTTACAACCAGAAGAAAAACAGAAGTATAACAATCTTCTCTAGCTATCAATCTTTACTTTCTAAATCAGGTATTAAATCTGCATCTAAAACGACCTTTACAAAATGATCAGGTTTTTTTTAATCATAAAATGTACATATCCAAATAAGATGTTGATTTCATGTTATTGTCAATTTAAGAGATTCACTGGATATATATAATCCAATTATAAAACACTTAACAAAAACAAAGTATTAAATACTATATTTTCAATTTCAAACTGATTATATAGCATAGCTATACATCATTATATTCAAAATAATTCTATACAACATCAATATCATCAATAATTTTGGATCTCTGATAGAACTAAAATCATATTCTTCTTTCTAATATCTTACATAAGTCCAGAAAAATTCATGGTGATTTTGTTGATAATTTCAGGTGTTGATAAATCAGTCCCAAAGACATGCTACAATATCTTCTTGCTGCATTCTTTCAGAGGCTATGAAGGCTTAATTTAATCAAGCCTCTGTCCAGGTATCCCAGTGGGCCTATTGTATACTTTTTGGAGGTTTTATACTCTTATACAACTATCTTCTCTAAATTCTTTAAATATGATTTCTATTTTTGGCTTTCTAAAATTTAATCACTAATTTTCTACGAGCCCTTATTTAGTATTACCTAGAAAATTAGGAATGATTACCCAATATACTTAACATATATTTTTAAATAAAAACACTAGTGTATTACATACATTTAAAGATTAACCTTGCAAATATTAAAAAGAATGAACAAAAGACAGAACTTTTTAATTAAAAAATAAAACAACTGTCACTATAAACAAAAGCATTTAAATATCATTATTTTGATACTTCAATAGGAACAAAAAGTTCACTTTTCTTTTATGGTAAAAAAAACAATTTAAAACTTTGAAGTAAGGTTTCTACTTGAGAACTTTAAAGGATGTCAAAGTCATTGCTGTTATACTAATATGTAAATAGTTTTACAGAATGATAATTAGGAAGTTATTACAATCACCCTATTATTGAAGGTAAACTATGGAACTTAATCCTATGATTTTTCACAGGCACATCTTCTAGTGAAGACAGAAAAATGTCTACAGAAATGCATTAAACTTTTAGGAATTCAGCTTAATCAGTAGTAATAATCCTATAAACATATTTGAAAATTATTTAAGATTCTAAATTAGCCTGGCTCGGTGGCTCAGCCTGTAATCCCGTGCCTTTGGGAGGCTGAGGTGAGTGAATTGCCTGAGCCCGCAGGTTCGAGACCCGCCTGGGCAACGAGACCTCATCTCTACAATAAATCAAAAAATCAGACAGGCGTGGTAGCACATGCCTGTAATTCCGGCTACTCGGAAGGCTGAGGTGGAAGGATCGCCGGAGCCCAGCAGGCGAGGCTGTAGTGGCCGGGAGCGGCCACTGCACTCCAGTCTGGGCGACAGAGTGAGACTCCAACTCAAAAAAAAGAAAAAAAAAGATTCTAAATTAGTTCTATATTGAGATGTACACAAAGTATGATGGCACTATTTGTTTTAAAGAACATAAAAACTTCCATACTAATTGAGTCCAACAACCCAATTTACTGATAAATATTAGCACCAAAGGACTTTTGTGAGAAAATGCGGTTATTCTCTATGGTAACTTTAAAAATCTGTAAGCATTCTTTCTACATGTCTATAATCCCTTACTCAAGCCTACACCTATTGTCTTACACTCTCAGGATAAGCAAAGCAGACAGACTGGAGTACTGAATACTCTGGCTTTGGTTTCTGGTTCCTAAAAATTTTTTTAAATTTTAATTATTTTGGTCCATATGCTTGCTAACATATAAGGCTTAACAAGGGTATTTAATTCTACTTGGTTTTCCTTCATTATCTTTCTTAAAGATGCCCATCCTCTATTGTCCTTTTTAGTAACAGGAGAATTAAGTCATTGCCAGATGCTATATCCATAATTAGTTATCCTACAGTGTCAACTGCATTACCTTTTATTCTACCAGTTTATAAGTATAGAAATGAAACAGGTCCACACATCTCAGAGAATTTTCTATCATTCTTTTGATGAGTGAAATTGCAGAAATACAGAACAGTGATCATGATTTAGTGCTAATCTCGGTTTCAGAACCACTCAAGTAAAATAATACAAAATCAGGGAAATTTGGAGAAAATGGAAATCTTGAGGAAGAGATAGTATTCAGGGATATCTGGGCACTTACTCTCCTTTCAGTGTCCCAGGATCCTGGAAAGACTAACTCTCTACAATCCGTGCTCATATTTCTGATTTTATACCTATTTACCTAAAAAGGTCTTATCTTATGTTTGATATGAGGATCATGATTATAAATCCATTTTCCTGCAGAAGTTACGCTAGTTATCTACATGCCATCTCTGACATCATGACCATTTATAAAAAACAGCTTATGAATGTCTATGAATACTGAGTTGGTTAATTTAAGAGATTATTCAGAACTTTAGGGATTATACCATCTGGTTCTGGTGATATATCTATTTTTTGTCTATTTTGTTAGCCCTAGAACATCCCATGTGTTTGTCACTGTCAATCTAATACTTCTGAACTGTTCCCCTAAAAGGATCATTTGGAAACAAGAATGTTCTTATTATCTTCCTCAATAAAAAGTGAAGTAAATTTAATTGAATCTTTCTACAATCTTCTTTTCCACATCTTTTTGAAAATTGTAGTCGGGCTCGGTGGCTCAGCCTGTAATCCCGCACCTTTGGGAGGCTGAGGTGAGTGGATTGCCTGAGACCCGCCTGGGCAGCGAGACCTCATCTCTACAATAAATCAAAAAATCAGCCAGGCGTGGTAGCACATGCCTGTAATTCCAGCTACTCAGAAGGCTGAGGCAGAAGGATCGCCGGAGCCCAGCAGGTTGAGGCTGCGGTGGCCAGGAGCGGCCAATGCACTCCAGTCTGGGCGACCGAGTGAGACTCCAACTCAAAAAAAAAAAAAAAAAGAAAGAAAGAAAATTATATAGCACATTCCTAAAATGGCATTACTCTTTCACTAGCTATTTCCTTCTCTTTATGTAAAAAAAAAAATTATATCATAAAAGCATCTCCAAAAAGCTGTTCAAAATAATATCCAGTTTGCTCTTAACACATCACTATCAGTTTCCTTGTTCTTATGTATTTAACAAATATTTGAATGACATCTATGGAAAGATATTGGTCTATACCTTGATGATACAGATGTGAACAAAATAAAAACTTGCCTTCATGGAGTTTGAGTCTAATGAGAGAAACAAACAAAAAGCAAATATATAATTTAATAGGTAATTTTAAGTGTTGTAAGAAAAAGTAATCAGTATAAGGGTAGAGAGTAAAGGGGGCAAGAAACAGTTAACGAGGTTCTCTCTAAGAAGGTAACAGTTGAACTAAGATCTGAATAGTGAGAAGAAAGCAAGTAAAGTGAAGGGAGTAACTATTTCCAGGGGTGGGAGGTAGAGTATTTCAGGTAAAGAAAACAACAAATACAAAAGTCATGAGGGAAGAATCATGTCTTTGAAACAGCAAGAGGCCCTATGTAGCTAAATAATAGAAATAACAGTTGAAAATAAAATCTTGTTTGGGGGTAGAGCACTTAGAGCTTTGTAAGATACCATAGGACTTATTATTTTATTTTTAAGAGAAATAGAAAGCCAATGGGCAGTTTTGAGCAGGTATGCCATATGATTTCAACTGTAAAAGAATTCTACCTAGCGTGAGATAAGACTGTAGCGAGGTCTGAGTGAAAGCAGGGAGAACACTTAGAAGGCCCTAAAGTACTAGTCCAGGCAAGAGACAGCGAAGACTTAGGTCAGGGTAGCAGTGGTGGAAGTGAAGAGATGTGATCAGATTTGGAATACATTTTTAAGGAAGAATCAATAAAATAATCTCTACCTTCTCAAGGTCTCTGTGCTTCCTGAGGAATTTATCATATTGTCTTTTCTAGAAAGCAGGAAAGATGAAGAAAAAAAGATGCTTGATTTAAGAAATGAAGAACAGAATGTTAAACGTAGATATGTCTCTTACCAACTTGGAGACCTAGGATACTACTTAAATTCTCTGGTCTCAGATGTCTTATCACCTAAACAAAAAATATTAACACTTTGACTTCCTTACATGACTATTATGAAGGTCAAATGGGATATCTTACAGATGAAGTTCTCTAAAGTTTATATAGATTTAGCTCCAAAGATATTTACCATTGTGCTACAATTGCCTACAGTATTCTGTACAGGTTTGTAGCATAGAAGCAATAGGCTATACCATATATCCTAGCTGTGTAGTAGTCTACACCATCTAGGCTTGTGCAAGTACACCCTGTGATGTTCACACAACAATGAAATCAACTAATGATGCATTTTTCAGAATGTATCCCCATCATTAAGTGACACATGACTGTCTATATAATCTAGAAGGACGTAACACTTAGCTTGCTTCAAAAGCATGAAATTTTTTCCCTGCTATAAATAAGCCAAAACTTAAAAACTGTACAGATTAATTTGGGATGGCTTATAGAATAGTAGTCCACCTAGAACTCCAGCCAGAAAGCCATCACTCAAGAAAGAAACTTAGTAATTTATCAAGTGATCTGTAAGTTGTATGTTTATGTGTTTTCAATAAAAAATAAAATGTTTAAGACATACATATTAATAGCTTTCTGTTTTAATCTCTCTTCAATTTATCAAGCAACTACGTACATACTGCTTCATTCATCTGAAAAATATATCAAGTGTCCACTATCAGGGTTCCCAATACTAACTTGGCATCAGAATCTCCTGCAGGGCCTTTTAAAATTAATGCAAGTTCCTAGGACTCATCCCTAGAGATTTGGATTTTCTAAAATTAGGGTGGTGTTTAGACAGCCAGAATTGAGAACCACTTGTCTGCTAGGTGGTAGGCACCCTAATAATAACAAAACACCCTAACAAACAAACAAAAACACAAAAAACATATTTACTTCTCAAAGAGTTTATAGTATAATGGCAGTGACAGATTTTTTTAAATCTGTTAATAGCAAGAAGATGCCAAATTCACACTATTGGTACATGCCACGTACTGTAGGAAAACAGAGAATAGGGGAAAATAATAACCCTGGTCATAGCTGGTCTCATGGAGGTGGTATTTGAACTATGAGATAAAAGGTAACTGAGAGTTCTCCAATTATATGAAAGGTGGAAGAGATATTCTAGTCAGAAGCAATAGAATGAAAAAGACATTGTGATATGAGAAAATATGGTGCTGTCAGGAAACGCAATATGCCTAGGGAATCAAGGAAATGAGAATGGAAAAGTAAACAAGAATCTCTTCTGAAGGGAACTATATACAAATCAAGTTAAATAGTTTAAAATGTATTGAATAGAGCAGTAGTTTTAAATTCTTTCCCACAGATCCAAGTTCAGGAAAGACACTTCATTTATGTTACAAATGGACAACATGGGCATTCAAATGTATGCATATTGAAGGTAAAATAGATTGCGATAATTCGGCGCACTAACTTGGTTTTTGCTGACCATGAATCAGAGCTTCTTCCACAATTTGTGTGTTTTTGAACTTCTTACAGATATGTCATTGATTATGAAGGGTGTAGCATTATACTTTTACTTTTTTAGGGCTAGCAAATGTCCTATTACCTATTTGTGAAAGATATTACACAACAAAAACAAAATATGAAAAACAAATTTTATATTGACTGGCTGTATAATTTATTCTTATAATTTATAAAACAAAAGTATGCCAGTTAAGTACTACATATATTTGTTTTAATAGATGCTATTTACTGAGGTTTCATAAAAGACTTTTGTTTGAAGAGTATCACTGCTCTATGGAAACCAACATGGATTTTGTAGCAGGGAAATGACTTAATTAACATTGTATTTCGGAAATAATCATTATTACAACAAAATGAAGTGTAATAAAGTTAAAAAAAAAATAACAGAGCAGATCAGTTAGGAAGAGATTTCGAAAGACAAAGTAAGAAAATACTATGGAATGAACAAGTACCAATAATGGAGAAAAGGGCCTAAATCTATCTGACCTCAAATCAGGCAAAATGGGGACCAAATGGAGGCCCAAATTTTACCTGTACAATGACTACTTGTATACCTAATCCTGAATTGTACCCCACATCTTTAAAATAAATAAATAAATAGAATAAAATAGGGCATAAATTTCAGAAATACCAAAGAATTAGAATAGATATTGACAACTGAACAGATAGTAGAGAGAAGGATGGATTTCAAAGGAACAGAGACTACATTTATACTTTAATTTTGGCCTTTTGGAAAGGTAGAAGTACCCAAAAGGAACCAGTACTCAGAATAGAATATTTTCTGCACATTAAATCGGTAAGTCTAAATAAAGTCCCCATTTCAGTAACAGTTCAATTTTTAGAATTTTCTCAATTAATTTTCATATTTTTTATTATAGACCAGATAACCTATAATATAGTCATATAACCGCCTTCCAAAAATGAGTTATATTCCTATCCAAAGATGCCATGGTATTTTCCACATTTAATAAGCTTCAATACTATTCGTGCACAGCTTATGTAGCTATCTATCCTTTTAATTTCTTTAAAAATCATAATCTAATATTATTATAACCCATTAGTTATATTTATTCCACCGTAAATAGGTGATTTTTAAATTTTAACAATATAAATAAACATTTTATCACCCTTTCCACTTATTCATTGCCTTCACTTTGTCTTGTCTGATCTTCCCAATAATCCTCTTCTAGCTAAGGAAAACATAAATGCTTATTCCCATACTACTGATGCAGAAATCAAGTCTCAAGGAAGATAAATGGCTTACCCAAGATTATGTCTGGCAAGTGGCAGAGCTTTAAAAAAACACACACAAATTTTCTGATTCCTAAGTCAGTGCTTTCGTACTATGCCATATGTTTTTGAAGTAGTATTTACTGCCACTTTCCATCAACATCTCTTGTCTGAATAAATAGAAAAATGACTATATATTCCATTTTCCTCTCTTGCATTCAGCATTTTCCTGAATTTTTTTTATATAATACTCTCTCTGTCCCTTTATACCTCAACAGCCCAATGTTGCTCTGTTTCAGAAGTCTCTCTTTGCTATATCAATTTTACCTCTACTCAAATTCTCTTGTTTCACTATCGCATCCATTAATTGACAGATTTGGAAATTTTTTTCATAATCTGAAGTGAAAATAGCAATATGCCAAAAATTAGACAGTCAGGGCATAATTCTCCTGTCTAGCAGTTCAAGTTCGGCCTCCAGAGCTCTTTTACACATTTGTCTCATGATCACTATTAAGCCCTTCCTCAATCTGACAGAATATCTATTATTTCATATTGAGGAAAAAAATCACTACTGTATACAAATTTCACAAGGTAGGTGAGAATTGAATATGTTTATCTAACCTAATTCTAAATAAATTTGCATTTATGTAAACTAATAACTGTAGATTTAACATTTTTATAACGACTTAAAATAGAAGTTGAAGCAACGATTAAAACTTCTCATTGTACATCATTTGCTTCTACGGAAAAATAATTTTAATAATTTCATAAAAACCTTTCTTTTGCTAAGCTATCAAAAGTGTTGATAATCTCTGTGATTTCCCAAGTCTTATATTTCTGTAGTCAAACATTTTTGAAATTATATTCATTTGTATCACATCAATGACTTAGTGGCTTTTATTGCGCATAGTAGGTCAAAAGTACATTCCAAAGCAACTCCAAAAAAGACAATAAAAATTATAAATCACTTTTTGGAAAATATAACAATATCTCTGGGCATTAACATAATGCTTGTTTTATAAATTCTCATGTTCTCTCCTCTTTAGAAACTCTTTATTTTGCTTATTCATCAGAAGTTCAGCATCAAAATATAATTACCTAAAATGTTTTCTCACTAAACCATAACACTATTTTTTATTTTTTACAAGGACTAAGTCTGCACATTTGTTTGCTTGTTTAGGGATTTACGAAAAGTTTGAGAATTGGAGATGTTTTTATTCAGAATTTATCGGTAAAAAAATTAGTTTCACTGAATGATAACACAGGAAATCAAATGGCTATTTCCTCCTTCAGTTTACTACTTACACATAAATATTTGAATAACATTTTTGTCCACTACTGGGCTTTAATATTATCTTGCAAATTCTACTTGCTCATTTTCTCCTTAAATTAAGGCCGAATTGATGCCTGAAATATCTTTATTCATTCAAACTGATCTATCCACAGGGCTTTCTGCACGCGATTCTTTGATGCTGGTATCTCAACAATTCCCAGTCCCTGGTGTGTTTTTCCCCCGTGTTTCCTCACAGTAGCGTAATAAAGAAATAACAAGCCTTAAGCCAATTCAAAACGTACCTTGCAAATCTGGAAATACTCCGAAGTCAGGGTTTCCTGAATCTCCTCTCTGAGAACCCCTGCAGTCCCTCCTGGGTGCACGGAACCACTTCCAGCCCCACCACCACTGTTACTGCCACCGCTGCTACCACTGCCAGGGGAGGAGGCAGTTAAGCCATCCAAAACTTTTCGGAAATTAAACTTCTTCATTTTACACCCTGTTGAGAAATTCAAAGGAAAGGGGGAATGGGGTGACTTAACACGTGGAATTATACCTGGGTAAAAACCTTTATGTTTTCATTAGCCAGTCCCCATCTTATGAACATTGGCTATAATCGACTGGAGAAAAGAGTCAAGCTTCATTCTGTCAAATTTTAATTCGGAAAAGAATATCCTTTACAAATAGATGAAGAAAGGACAACAACCCCAAACGCAACAGTATTCCCTCCTCATACATCGGATTTTCAAGGGCTAACCCAGCTGTAGCTACCGCTTTATCAGCACTGGGGTAAAAATAAAAGGCAGTGTCATCATCATCATTAGCATTATATCATCATTATTATACAATCAAACCAGAGTCCAACAGTCCCAAGACTCTCCGTCTCTCTCTTAAGGGCGGGCTTCCCGTCCACACGTTCGGCTCAGAATATTTTATTTTCAGAAAAACGAGGTTGGAGGAAGCCGGTGTTTACTCTGCCACCACCTCCGGGCTCTCTCCCCATCATCTTCAACGCACCTTTTTTTTTTCAATAGGAAACTGG
>NW_007259948.1:0-5380 GCF_000164805.1 Carlito syrichta | reverse complement strand
GAGCGCCGAGGCGCGGGGCTCTCGCCCGCGGGCGCGCGAACGCACGAACACCCTCGCCCAGACATTCGCGCGCCCAGCCGGAACGCACACAAGCACCCTCAGGCAGACATCCGCACGGGTTGCTCACACTCACACACACACACACACACACACACACACACACACACACACAGGTGTGAGGGAGCCACGGCTGGACGGCGGCGGCGGCGGCGGCGTCCCACAGGGATGACTATCTGACCCCGGACTTAGGCACCTTCCTCAGACGCCACTAGCCGCCTGCCAGCCCGGGAAGCCGAGGGCGCGGAGGGAGGCGGGCTCGCAGGCGTCGGTCCACCCCAGCTCCGGCCGCTTCTCCAGTCCCTCAGGTCGCGCGGAGCCTGGCGCTCTCCGAGGTCCTAACCGAGCAGGCAGGCTCCACCGCAGGCTCCGCCCTCCCGCCGTGGGAGGCAGGCCCCGCCCCCAGCCGGCCCTCGCCCGCCCCGCCTCCTCCTTGCCCGGCCGAAAGGGGCGGGGGAAGGGGGCGGGAATTATCGGTGACGTCAGAGGACGGGTGTAGGGTCGGCGCCAATCCTCGACTCGACGGGGCCAAGTTCCGCGGTCTCGGGGCGCGGATGAAATTTGTGGATAGGCCGGAGGTAAAGCCGATGAAAGGGGGAGGGGAGAATTTAGAAAAGCTGGTGAGGTATTTGACTGACAGCTATATTGGCCAGTAACCTGGGAAAAATCGTGCTCTGGGGACTGTAATTGGCGCTACCTGTTGAAAGACGCAAGTGTGAATCAATAGAATGCCTGCAAGCGTGCGAACTTGGGCGCCCAGGGTCCGAGACTGCCGCGAGGGTTACTTTGGGGATGGCTCTGGATGAAATTGTGAACTGGGCAAATGTTTTGCAGCGTTTTACCTTTTTGAGCCTCTTCCCGCTCTTCAGCTGCATCCGTCCAGCCCCCCTCACTACCCTGCTACCTGCATTCAACTTATTTCTGCAATTAATTGTTCCCCAATAATGGCTTAACAGGTCTTCTCTGCCAGAGGAAATTGATTTTCAATAGTCTGGGAATATATGGTCTTCCAGATCCTAAGAAACTGGTTGCTCACCTTGTTCCCTCTAATAGGAATAGAATTACTCCTTCCCCCTTGTCTTTGTGTTTTAAAGAAACATTTATCTCAGTAAATCGTGTCAAGAATGTATTTTAAGCTTTTTCTATGAGTCACAATAATCATTTTGAAAGATGCATACTATTCGACGCAGGAAAAATTAAAAACTGCATCAGGATGAAAAAATCTGGTCTGTAGCCCTGACTTGTTATTGAATTAGGAAAAATTTCGACCCAGATATCGGTCTGAGAAATGAAGGGCAGTTCGGGGACATTGCTAACCGTACACTTCGATTTGGGCAGCACAATAGAGCTCATTAGTAATCACGCCAAATGTTAACTTACGTTTGAGATTATCTCTTTTTTCTTTCCTTCTTTCTTTTTCGTGTGTGTGTGTGTGTGTGTGTGTGTGTGTGTGTGTGTGTGTCTGTCTGCCTCTCTCCTTTTTATGTTAGGAGAGAGAGTGGGAGGGAGAAAGCAGGAGACTTGAAAGAGAAATGACTTGCCCAAGCATACTGCAAGGGAATGGTGGAGATGGCTAGAACTCAGTTTTTCAGATTCTCAGCTTAATGGTTACCCTCTAATTTTGAATTTTTTAGTGCTTAAATGGCTATTTTACTCCTTTTGCGACTCCTTATACTGCCCTGCATTGTCTCATTGCCACAGCTGGGCAAAATCTTCTTGAAGGCAGGTATGGATTTGTATATTTCTCCTATCTTGCTTAGCACCTGGCACAATATTCTCTTAGACTCTTAAAGGGTTTGGAAAAGTTAGTTTATTAATGGTTTTTTCTTTATTAATTAAAGATTTATGAAATGGTATCCAATTATATCATGTTTGTGAGGAGTAAAAATAAGGGTAGAAACAAATGCTATATCTTATGTAAACTAGCTCTTGGTAGGGTTCCAAATTCTATATTGGATTCCTAACAATAGATATCTTTATCTTTGTTCTCTTTTCCCACCTCTCCCTCCCTCCCTCCGTCTCTCTCTCTCTCTCTCTCTCTCTCTCTCTCTCTCTCTCTCTCTCTTTCTTCCTAGTCCATTGCTCACCTCACAAAGCATGGTCCAAAAGGCTAAAGAGTGTGCTTTCCTCTTGTAAAAGGGACAGGGATACTCATTGTGGACTAGACATTGCTGTCTAGAATAATGGGCTTTGATTTACTCCTTCCCTTCATCAGCAAGTCTATCTGTAACTTATTAATTGTCTAATAAATGAAAGCAAGCCTAAAGCAAATGGTGGTTTGGTCTTATGAGAGTGAAGAAAGATGATATCCCAATTCAGCAAAGTGAGATGTAATGTTTGCAAGCAAAACCATCACTAGCACCATACTATCACAAACTAGGTAGTGGTTTTTATTCTAAAAATTAGGGGATAATTGAGAAAGAGAACACGGGACAAATTGACAGAGACTTTTCTTAAAGATCCTGGAGATAATTCAGTTGACTGCCTGGATTAAAAAGAGGTGACAAAGTAGATATCTCTTCAGATGGAACAACAAATATGTATAGGAAGTGGAAGAAAAGACAAATCAGAATATATAAATGTTTCCAAATAAATATTAGAAGCCTAAAAAATATGAACATTAGGATGCTTAGATGGTGGACTCTAAATATTTTTGTTTCTCCACAGTGTAGATAGCACAATGCCTTATACATAATAAGTTACCAGTAAATATAAGTATGAATAAATGACAGGAGGAAAAATGTTAACATAATTGCAATCTCATAGAGATAGCCGTAGACAGAGAATATCGTGATGCTAGTTCATAGACTGTGAGCAAAGGATATAAATGAGCAAGAGGCAGCATGCATTGTGAGGAGACAGCAGAGACAATTGTAACCTAAAAATCTTACTAGGTGACAAGCCAATTTCATCCTGAATTAATTAAAAAGCAACAAGGTATTGTTTTATAAACCATTTGGTAACTTAAATGAGACCAGACCACAAAATATATCTTATAAATAATGTAGGAAACCTCAGAGTTGGGTCAGGTAATGACAGTGAGGAACTTCAATCATTCCACTGCAAACTGGAAGACTACCTCATGGAGAAGAATTATTGAGGTAGAGTTTCTGAATAAGGCATGATTTCTTTTTTTTTTTTTTTGAGTTGGAGTCTTACTCTGTCACCCAGACTAGAGGGCAGTGGCCACTTCCGGCCACCACAGCCTCGACCTGCTGGGCTCCAGCGATCCTTCCACCTCAGCCTTCCAAGTAGCTGGAACTACAGGCGTATGCTACCACACTCGGCTGATTTCTGATTTATTGTGGAGATGAGGTCTTGCCAAGTTGCCCAGGCGGGTCTCGAGCCCCATGGGCTCAGGCAATTCACTCACCTCAACCTCCCAAAGTGCAGGATTACAGGCTGAGCCACCGAGCCCGGCTGATTTCTTTTTTTAAAAAATCTTTTTTTTTTAATTATATAGATGTGGGGTACAATTCAGGGTAAGGTATACAAACACTGATTATGCAGGTACCCTTGTTGATGAGGTATGTCCCTCCCGCCCCTAGCAGTTTCCCTCAACTGCCAATCCCACCCCCATTCCCTGACAGTTTCCCATGACTGCCAAATGCTTTCTTATAGTATTATAATTGTTCAAGATACACTTATGAGTGAGAACATATGGTACTCTATTCTTTGTTTCTGTGATAGATCACTGAGTATGATAGACTCCAAATTCATCCAAGTTGCTGTGAAATCCATATATTTGTCCTTCTTTATGGCTGCATAATATTCCATTATGTATATGTACCACACTTTTCTTTATCCAGTCCAGCTTCGACGGGCAACATAGTTGGTTCCATGTTTTTGCTATTGTGAATACAGCTGCAACAAACATGCGTGTGCAGGTATTTTTTTGTAGAATGATTTGAGTTCCTCCAGGTATAGTCCCAATAGGGGAATTGCTGGGTCATATGGAAGGTCAGTTTCTAGTCCTTTCAGGAATCATGAATAAGGTATGATTTCTAACCAAAATGACAAGTATGAAGAACCACAAGAAAGAAAAATGGTCTAAGCTTAGTCCATGGAGGAAGTCATAAAATTATTTAAATAAATCTAATACATTGGAAGAATTTTTTAAGATTTAAGTTGAATTATATATATTACAACTTATTTTAAGGGTTTGTGATTTGGGATCCAAGCAAACAATGAAACTAACAGAAGCTGCCTTTTCATATCCAAAAAATAATAAAATAATTGTAGGAAATATGTACATGCGTGGCACTTCACACAGAGAAGAAAATTTGCCTAGCTGACTAGGCTTGAAGAAAACTAAGTCATACTGACAAAATACATGTAAATGGTCCACTGTATATAAAGGTAATAATAAGTTCTACCAGCTACCTAGCACCTATATGCCAAACATGTATATACATGTCTTTTTATTTGATCCTTGTTATAACTCTTTATGATGGGTGCCATAACCATCTTACAGATGAGGGAATTTGTGTTGGGAGCCAACATCTATAGCTACATGGCTGAGGCCTGTAAAGGCCCATCTGGAAGATCGCCTCTGACATAGGATATCAGTTATACCTATAATATTGGCGTGTGATTAGTGACCAGTGTGCATACATGGCAGTAAAACTTATAAGTAAGTCTCAATACACCTGATGGAAAGTGCGTAGCAGAATTATTTCTCTCTGTCTTTCTAAGTTTTACTTCTTTCTAGATATTTTTTAACTTCTATTTCCTGGTAGACTGGGTAGTCAGCTCTTGTTACCGAAAGCTGTTTCCCCTAGGGCTAAGATTAGAAACTAAATTACCATGATAGTTTTGTCGCCCTGCCCCTAGCCAGGTAGAACGTTTTCTTTTGTTTCGTTAATTACCGAAACTCTGTCTGCTTCAGCCCATGGCTGCCATCTTGGCAGCCCTGCATTTCCTTGTTCAAGAGTGTGACAGCTACTATTTGATTTTTAGAGTAGACTTGTTGGGATAAAATATATACATATACACTCATAGTTGCATAAATCTATGCTTGCTGTTTTGTTTCCTTTTGCTACATTATTCAAGTGTAATAGTTACTATACGATTTATAAAAGAATTAACGATAAGGTATTAGCTTAATAGGATATAGCATAGTATTAAAGGTCCAATCATTAGATCATATAAAAATTAAAGTTTAGACATATGAAACATATGAATTATAGTAAAGTTTTGTAGTTTAAGAATAAGTTTTAACTGAGTTATAAGGGCATTACGTTAAATCATAATAGGTTAATAGTATAACTGACAGTTAAGTCATTTTACTAAACTTATAGATTATAGTATAGTGTTAAGTTGA
>NW_007259947.1:537806-576720 GCF_000164805.1 Carlito syrichta | reverse complement strand
AATCAGCTCCTTCCTAGTTTCTTCTTGTATCTCCTCAATTCTTTTTAATCTCTCCATTATTGTTTTGATATCTACATTTGCAGTTTGAGACCCTTCATTCTGGGGGCTTTTCATTGTTTGCATTCCAAAGTCAGTTTTCTCAGTGTCTGCTCTCCCAGGCATCTGGGAGAGACCCGTACTCTTCTTTTGATTTTTCTTCATTTCTGTAGATTTTTCTCCCTCTCCCCCTTTCCCTCCCCCTCTTCAATTCTGTTTTTGAGGGAAGGTGGGGTTGCTTTTATTTCTCTTCTGCAATGACCTGTTCTTCCTTATGAGGGTCTTCTGGCTTTGTTCACTTTTCTCTCTGCTTTACAGTCTGTCTATTCAGCAGTATGCAGTCTTGGTCCCTAGATTTAAAAAGGGGGCATATAAAAGAGGAAAATAATGGAGGAAGGGGGGGTCAATAGGGAGTTAGAAAGAGAGAAGTGCGAGAGGGAAAACAGATATACATACCAACTATCAGGTGAGAAAGAGACACAGGGCCTGGAAGAGGTGAAGAAAGACATGTAAGAAAGATTCCCTAAAGAGTACTGATAGCTACACAGAGACAGGCCAATAAAATCGAGAAACAGTGCAAGTCAGAGGGTAGCAACAGACATGATCTAAACCATCAGTTACAATGATAAAATCATAAGTCAAAATAAGCGAAAGAGAGAAGTGCGAGAGGGAAAACAGATATACATACCAACTATCAGGTGCGATAGAGACACCGAGCCGGTAAGAAGTGAAGAAAGACACGTAAGAAAGATTCCCTAAGGAGTACTGATAGCTACACAGAGACAGGCCAATAAAATCGAGAAACAGTGTAAGTCAGAAGGTAAACAACAGACGTGATCTAAACCAACAGTTTCAATGATAAAATCATAAGTCAAAATAAGTGATCAGACTAGAGTCACTTCTGTGATCTCTGATTCCGGCCTCTCCCTTTTGCTTCTCATTGCAGCGTAGGGTTGGGGCTTTGTCTCCTGTTTCACACTGTTGCCTTAGGAACTGAGGTAAAGTTTGTTGATAGGTGGGCAGGGCAATGGAAGTCTCTGCCTGGAGAATAGCAAGGTAGTTTACCCAGATCTGTTTTTCTCCACTTGTCTGGGTCACCTGGCTTGGGGTCTCGCACTGAGTGCCTCAGCCAGGGTGGGCCCAGAGTTCCAGAGCTCCAAAGCTCCAAAGGGCAGGCAGTGGGCGGCGAGAGTGGCTCTGGGCCCCCCACAGGGTACTTCAACCAGGAATGGGACCGGTGTCTTTGAGGGCCGGGCACCCAGAGCCTCCCTGTGTGACCAGCGGTGCCAGGTGCCGGGCTGGAGACAGTGCAGCCGGGGAGAGAGCTGGAGGGGGCAGGGACCCAAAACTCCTAGTACGCAGTGGAATAGCAGCGACGAGAGGCTGCAATATCTGGCCTTAGGAAATGAGGTAAAGTTTGTTGATAGGTGGGCGGGGCAATGGAAGTCTCTGCCTGGAGAATGGCGAGGCAATTTAAACAGATCTGTTTTTCTCCGCTTGTCTGGGTCCTCTGGCTTGGGGTCTTGTGCTGAGTGCCTCAGACAGGGTGGACCCAGAGTTCCAGAGCTCCAAAGTTCCAATGGGCAGGTGGTGAGCGGTGAGAGTGGTGCTGGGCCCCCTATAGAGTACTTCAGCCAGGAATGGGACCGGTGTCTCTGAGGGGCGGGTGCCCAGAACCTCCCTGTGTGACTGGCGGCTTGGTGCCGGGTGCCCGGACTGGAGACAATGCAGCCAGGGAGGGATCTGGAGGGGGCTGGGACTGGAGACTTCCACACACGCAGTAGAACAGCAGCAGTGGGAGAGGGCGCAATATCTGTCCCTGCATGAGACTGAAGTTCCCAGGCCTGGCACCAGCATGGTTGGTGGTGGGCTGGGGGATGGGGGAAGAGAAGTAATAGCCTTTTTGGGAACTTACATTCAGAGAATCTCACCAGTTCACCTATGCCGTCACCATCTTGCCTCTCTCTCCGAGACTGTCACTTTTAACAAAATACTTAGCCTGAAAATAAGATAAAATAATGAAGCAAAGACTTGGATAATTCTATAATAAAATAAAATATATATTTAAAAAAGACATTGATGTTGAGTATTACTATTCCTAGTATCTACTAGACATGCTTCCTTACATGTGCCTCTTAAAACCACTTCCCTTTGGTTCCTGCCCAGTCACCATGTTGCTGAGACTTCTTCATTTCCTTATTCTACAAGTATTAGGCTAACTCAATAAAAATATGTGGGTACATAACTAAAATTTTTCCTCATCATGGTCCTTTTCAAAAGAAAGAATGGGTCTACCCCCCAAACAGATGAAGCTTCTACTCTTAGAACTATAGAAAAAAAGTTGAGAAATTCTTTAAAAACGATGTGTCCTTACCAGCACACTAGTGATTTAGAAATACTGGAGCAGCTCAGTCCTCATCTCATGTATATGTTATTCACTTCAGAAATAACAAATATGTGATAACAAAAAAAATGATTACATCATCTTTGCCTATCCAATAAAATATTTAGTGGAAAAGAAAATCTCTTTAGACAAACCTAAACATCCACAAAACACCCATGGGAGAGACTGAAACAGCCATAAAAGTCTGTCATCGATCCTTTCTTGTATACATCTGGTAATGAGGAGCTTACCACCTCCTGAGGGAATCTAGTCGTGAATGTCAGAAACTTCTTACATGAAGTCAAAATCTATTATTTTATGTGTATATTTTCTAACTTTCATCTTCATTTGTATTATTTGGGACAATATCACTTGTGTTTATTTTTAGAATTAGGATTAGCATTTATATTTTAGAGTAGACCTTTCTTCGACTTAACAGAGATAATTTCATTCAATCATTCAACAAGTATATGAGTGCCTACACTCTTCTTGGTAAAATGGTAAGCAATATGAACATTAGTGTTTGAGATGGGATGTGAACATAGATCTGTCTGATTCTAAAGGTTATCTCTTATTTTTCACTTTCTGCTACTATGCAGATTCTAGGTGTTACAACCTTTCAATTGGGTGATTACAATAATCCAAGTATCTAAACTTTTCTTGATTCTATATAGTCTGCTGCCTATCCAGGTTAATCTTCCTAATTCATGATTTTCATTACCATTAACAATTCAAAAATTTACTTTGGCTTCCCAATTAAAATGCAAACACCTTCACCTGATATTAATGTCCCTTCATAAAATGACCACCACCTAAAATTCCAGTATTATCTCCTAGGGCAATCTCATCCACACTTATTGTTCAATGAGGCACCAATAAAATGATGAATCCAGATCTATAGGCCACATCCCAGATTTTTTTCTTGGGCATTTTATGGTAGCATCTCATCTAAGTGCAATAAGTAAAATACATTTCTTTCACTCACCATGCTAACTTATTAACATGGTTAACTTATAATAAGTAATAAATAACATGTTAACTTATAACCATATTATCTTCCTGTTACTTTTCTATTATGAAATAAAATCTTCCTCAAGAGTCCCCTTACTTGCTCTTGGGATAATTTTCAAAATGCTTACAATGACCCAAAAAGTTGTCCAAGATCTAGATTCTACATGACTCTCCAGCCTCATTTTTCACAAACTGTCACCTCTCCCTACTGTTTCTCATCCTGTATTCAAGCAAAAGACCAAGATCATGCAAAAGACCAAGTCACAACTCACCCTGAAGAAATACAAAAGATTATCAGAGATACCTATGCATACCTGTAGGGAAACAAATTTAATAACCTAAATAAAATAGAGAACTTTCTGACATCACACAACCTCCCAAGGTTGAAACAAGAAGTTGAGACACTAAATAGACCAATAATTCTAAGAGCATCTCATCTTTCTCCTCTCTTTCAACTTTTCTCTCCTGATCTCTCTGGATATGCTATTCCTTCTCCCTCAAAACATTTCTACTTGCTCCTCCTTTTTGTGTTTAACTGCTATTATCCTGTTCCCAGAGTTTTCTGGAGATGTTATCTCTGAACCTAGTCTGAGTTAGGCAATCCTCCAGTATGCTCTGATAACATTCTATAACTCCTTAATATAGCACTTATTACACATTATTGCAGTTCCATGTTTAAATATCTGTTCTCCCAAAACTGTAGACCTCTTAAGAATAAGTACCATATTTTTCTTGTTAATCATTGTGATTCCAAAATCGAGCTCAGTGCCTGGCATATTTCTAATCACTCAGCATATAATTGATCTATTTGACTTCTCTTGCAATTCTTAACTAGCTAATAGCACCACCGAGCCTCTTTAAACTACCAAAACTTATAAAGTTGACTTCCTAAATAACTCCCCAGCTATTCTCAGTCTCATTTACTCCTTATGTCTCCATTTGATAACTGCAATACCTCCTAATTGTCTTCCTAACTTCAATTTTACCACCATCACTAGCACCACAATGTATCCTCAAATTTCATCAATGTTATCTTTTTAAAACATAAATCTGAACAATGTATGCCTCTGTCTAATTGCTGGAGACCAGCTCCAGCTGGATTCGGGGTACCCCAAAGGTGGAGATGGCATTGGTGATTGGGGGGAAGAAGAGAGAAAGAGAGAGAGAGAGAGAGAGAAAGAGACTGGACTCCAGTCTAGTGTAGAAGCGATGTGTGTTATTGGGAATTACAACGGGTCTTTTATACACAAAGTCAGATGTGGAAGGGGCGTCTCCCACCCACCAGAAACCTTAATCCATGAAAACTTAATCAATGATTGCCTTTAAACACTTTTCATATGATAATCTTAAAATCCCATAACAAAGGATAACCTAATCAGTGACTGACATATTCTATAAACCTTTTTCATCCTAAGCTGATTGATTTATGCCAAGTTAAACAATTCTATAGAAGCTTAAGTATTTACTTTACAAACGAAAGTGGCCCATCCCAGAATGTTTGGAATGTGGCCCAGTCCAAAGTTCACAGTGGGCTACCTGCAAGTAACCCAGCCGCATTCTTTCAACAAAATGGCTGTCTTCTCAAACTATATTCTACAATTTACACCTTCAATAAATCCTAAGATCATGACCCAGAAGCCTGTGACCAATACTAAGGCTCTTAGATGTGACACGAATTTGAATTATAAATTGTGTGAAAGCCAAAACTGCAGTTTGAGGAAGAATGGGAGCAACGAGCTTCTAAAGTTAGCTTGTGTTCATCCCAGTCTCAGAGTTTTTCTGTTTTGAGCTCACAGAAGCTTAATCTGGTTAGTGCTGAGTAGAAAGGGGGAGGAAATGGGGTCAATAGCTCCCGAACGCATCCTAGTGGTCTCAGGGTCAACGGCCCTTCCTCATCGCTAATGCTCAGTGGGCCTTCGTGGCCGGCTCCCAACATCTAATGAAAGCTGTGTGATCTTTGGCACATTACTTAAGCCTCAATTTTCTTTATCTGATAAGTACAGAACAATTATGTAATCACAAATAAAGAAGGGCAATTAAAGAGCAAAGAATGTATCAGCTGTATAAAAGGAAAAAATTTAATCTTTACCTCACTTTAATTATGGATTCATTGCAGATCTAAATGTGAAAAGTAAAACAATAAATATTTTATAAGAAAATACAGAGGATGACAAAAATGTATACATTTTAAGAAAGAAAAACTGTATTAAAATTGTAATACTCAATATATATCAATAACAAAAGATGAATACAAGTCACATTTGACTTCTGCAACTACAAGTGGTGCTCAAAGTGGATACTATCAGTGTCCAGACACTTCTGAATATGGCAAACTAAGAGTAATCCATGGATAACATTTCTTGAAAAAAAAAAATATATATATACATATATACACACATTTGGCACCCTCAGTATATAAATAAGAAAATAAAGAAAAAATGGTAAATGGGTCTATCTATATTAAGATTAAGAACTTCTGTTCATCAAATGACACTATTAAGAACATAAAAAGAATGGGAGAATATTTTTGGCAAAGCATTCATATCAAAAATCTTACCTAAACTTCTGGGATGCAATGAAAATAGTACTAAGAGGATAATTTATATCTCTACAAACACACATCAAGAAGGTAGAAAGAGAACAAGTTAATAGCCAAACAAATCACCTATGGGAGTTTTAAAGGTAAGCCCACCAAAACCCTAACTTCAGCAGAAGAATCCAGATCACCAAGTTAAAGGCCCAAATACCAGACATAGAAGATAAAAATGTCATAGAAAAAAATGCTGATTCTTTGAGGATAAACAAATTGAAACAGGACTCCTATCACCATACACAAAAATTAACTCTAAGTGGATCAAAGACCTAAATGTATAACCTCAAACTATAAGATTCTTAGAAAACGCAGGAGACACCCTTAGGGAAATTGGAACTGTCAACCAATGCCTATTCAGATCCCTAAATGCCCATACCTTAAGAAATAAGATAGACAAGTGGGATTTTATCAAACTAGCGAGCTTCTGCAAAGCAAAAGAAACCATCAAGAGAGCAGGGAGACAGCTTGCGGAATGAGAAAAATTATTTTCCAACTGTATATCTGACAAAGGCCTAACATCTATAGTCTACAAGGAATTCAAACACACCAAAGGGAAAAAAACAAACAGCCCCATTAAAAAGTGGGCCAAATACATGAATAGACACTTCTCAAAAGAAGATATACAGGCAGCCAGTAGACATATGAAAAAGTGCTTAGACTCACTCATCATTAGAAAAATGCAAATGAAAACCACATTGAGATACCACCTAATCCCAGTAAGAGTGATCATCATTAATAAAACAAACAGCAACAGATACTGGTGAGGATACAGAGAAAAAGGAATGCTTCCTACACTGCTGGTAGGAATGCAAGCTAGTGCAGCCTCTTTGGAAGACAGTGTGGTGATTTCTAAAAGAATTAGAAATTGACCTTCCATATGACTCAGGAATTCCCCCTATTAGGAATATACCTGGAAGAATTCAAATCATTCTATAGAAAAGATACCTGCACACGTATGTTTGTTGCAGCTCTATTCACAATAGCAAAAACACAGAACCAACCATGTTGCCCATCGAACCTGGACTGGATAAAATAAAAATGTGGTACGTATACACAATGGAATATTATGCCATAAATAAGGACAAACATATGAACTTTGCAGTAACTTGGATGGATTTAGAGTCGATCATACTCAATGATCTATCACAGAAACAAAGAACAGAGTACCGTATGTTTTCACTCATAAGCAGACCTTATACAATTCTAATACTATAAGAAAAGAATTGGCAGTAGTGGGAAACTGTCAGGGGAGGGGGTTGGGATTGGAAGTTGAGGGAGACTGCTAGGGGATGGAGGGGCATACCTCATCAACAAGGGTACCTGCATAATCAATGTTTGTATACCTAACCCTGAATTGTACCCCACATCTTTATAATTTTTTTAAAAAGTGAAAAAAAGAAAGGATAAACAAGATTAATGGACTCCTAACTAGAATGACCAAGAATAAGAGGAAAAAGCCCAAACAAATACAATCAGAAATGCAAAAGATCAAGTCACAACTGACCCTGAAGAAATACAAAAGATTAACAAAGATGTCTATGCACACCTGTATGGAAAAAAACTCAATAACCTAAATAAAATGGAGGACTTTCTGACATCAAACAACCTCCCAAGTTTTAAACAATAAGAAATTGAGACACTAAATCGACCAAAAACAACCCAGGAAATTTACTCTATCATAAGAAAACTACCTACAAAAAAAAAAAAAAAAGCCTGGGACCAGATGGCTTTCCAGTGGAATTCAATAAAACTATAAGGACAAAACTTACTATCCTATTGAAAGTAGCCCAGGCAATCAAGAAGGATGGAACTCTTCCCAAATCATTTTATGAAGCTAATCTCACACTGACACCCAAACCATGTAAAGATCAAAGAAAGAAAGAGAATTACAAGCCAATATGCATGATGAACATAGATGTAAAAAATCTCAACAAGTTTCTAACAAATTGGATCACAATACATCTAAAAATTTATCCATAATGACCAAGTAGGCTTCATCCCCAGGATGCGGGGTTGGTTTAACATCCGCAAAACCATAAATGTAATTGAGTAAATCAACAGATGTAAAAACAGGAACCACATGATTACATCATTAATTGTGGGAAAATCTTTCAATAAAATGCAAAACTCCTTCTTGATAAAAACCCTGGAACACCTAGACATAGAGGGAACATAACACAAAATATTAAGAGCCATCTACAATAAAACCACAACCAACATATTGCTAAACAAACAGAAGTTGGAAGCATTTCCCTCTGAAAACCAGAACAAAGCAAGGCTGCTCACTCTCACCCCTCCTGTTCAACGTAGTGTTGGAAGTTCTAGCTAGAGCAATTAGACAAGAGAAGGAAATCAGGGATATTCAAATAGGAAGAGGAAGTCAAGTTATCCCTCTTTGCTGACTATATAATCCTATACCTCAAAAATCCAAGAGAATCTCTCAATAACCTCCTTGTACTGATAAAGGATTTTACAGTCTCAGTACAAAATAAACATGCAAAAGAGACATATTCTTTTACACCAATAGCATACAGGCTGAGAAACAACAAAAAAAAAGAAAAAAAATCTTGTTCACTATAGCCACACACACAAAAAAAAGAGAGAAATCTTGGAATCTTCCTAAGCAGAGAATTAAAATATCTTTAAAATTGAAATTACAAAACACTTCTCAAAGAATCAAAGATGACCCAAACAAATGGAAAAATATTCCATGTTCATGGATTGGAAGAATCAACATTGTGAAGATGTCCATCTTACCTAAGACAATCTATAGATTTAAGGCAATACCCATCAAATTATCGGCAACTTTCTTCTCAGACCTAGAAAAAACAATACAGGAATTCATATGGAAACACAAATGACCAAGAATAGCCAGAACAATCCTCAGCAAAAAAAACAAACAAACAAACTAGGAGGTATCACATTGCCAGACTTTGAACTTTACTATAAAGCAACAATAATCAAAACAGCTTGGTGTTGGTACAGGAACAGGCATATAGACCAAAGGAATAGAATTGAGATTCCAGAAGCAAAATCTCAATTTCTCAACCAATTCATCTTCGACAAAGCCTCCACCATCCACCACTGAGGAAAGGAGAACGTATTCAGTAAATGGTGCTGGGAAAACTGGCTGACCACATGCAGAAGGCTCAAACAAGACCCCCATCTATCCCCATAGACAAAAATTAATTCTAAATGGATCAGAGATCTAAATGTAAAACCTCAAACCATAAGAACCTCAGAAAATGCAGAGCACACCCTTATGGAAACTGGAACTGGCATCCAATTCCTGAACAAAACCCAAAATGCACAAGCCATAAGAGATAAGATAGACAAGTGGGACCTCATTAAACTGACAAGCTTCTGCAAAGCCAAAGAAATCATCAAAAGAGCAGGGAGACAGCCCACAGACTGGGAAAAAGTATTTGCCAACTCTATGTCTGACAAATGCCTAACATCTTGGATCTACAAGGAACTCAAACGTGCTAAAAAGAAAAAAACAAACAACCCCATTACAAAGTAGGCAGAAGTTATGAACAGACTCTTCTCAAAAGAAGACATATGAGCGACCAGCAATCACATGAAGAAATGTTCAACCTCATTAATCATCAAGGAGATGCAAATTAAAACTACATTGAGATACCACCTAACTCCAGTCAGAATGGCAATTATCAATAACTCAAAAAATAACAGATGCTGGAGAGGATGTGGTGAAAAGGGAACACTTCCACAGTGTTGGTAGGAGTGTAAACTAGTGCAGCCTCTGTGGAAATCAGTGTGGTGATTCCTAAAAGCTCTAAAAATCGACCTTCCATATGACTCCACAATCCCCCTACTGGGAATATACCCGGAAGAACTCAAATCACTCTATGAAAAAGATACCTGCACACACATGTTTATTGCAGCATTGTTCACAATAGCAAGATCATGGAACCAATCATGCTGTTCATCAAACGAGGACTGGATTTAAAAAATGTGGTACATATACACAATGGAATATTACACAGTCATAAAAAAGAACAAAATCATGAATTTCGCAGCAACCTGGATGGAACTGGAATTTATAATACTGAGTGATCTCTCACAGAAATAAGGATCTGAGTATCACATGTTCTCACTCATAAGTGGTCCTTGAGCAACTATCGTAATACTATAAGAAAAGGATTGACAGTGGTGGGAAACTATAGGGGTGGCAGGGAGGGGAAGGAAGGTGGAATTAACAGCAGTCGATATCTGTCTGGAGACGAGGGGGCACACCTCATCAACAAAGGTACCTGCACAATGCATATTTGTATACCTAACCTTTAACTATACCCTACAATTTTAAAATAAAAATATATTAAAGATAAATAAATAAATAATAAAAAGATAAAAAAACAAAACAAAACACAAAAAGTCGGCAAAATACATGAATGCAGACACTTCTCAAAAGAAGACATATGAGCAGCTAACAGACACATGAAAAAATGCTGTTTCACTCGTCATCAGAAAAATGCAAATCAAAACCACACTGCGATACTAGCTAACCCCAGTAAGAATGGCCTTCATCAATAAACAAAAAACAACAGATGCTGGTGAGGATGCAGAGAAGGGAACGCTTCTACACTGTTGGTGGAAATGCAGACTAATTCAACTTCTGTGGAAAACCGTGTGGCGATTCCTAAAAGAACTAGAAATTGACCTGCCATACAACCCAGCAATCCCTCTTCTGTGAATACACCTGGAGGAACTTAAATCACTCTACCAAAAAGATACCTGCACATGCATGTTTATTGCAGCACTTTCACAATAGCAAAAACATGGACCATGCTACACATCAAAACTGGACTGAATAAAAAAAAGTGGTACATATACACAATGGAATATTATGCAGCCATAAAGAAGGACAAAAGTGTGAACTTCTCAGCAACTTGTATGAATTTAGAGTCTATAATACTCAGTGAACTATCACAGAAACAAAGAACTGAGTACCACATGTTCTCACTCATAAGCAGACCTTGAACATTTACCATAATACTGTAAGAAAGGGATAGGCAGCAGCCTGAAACTGCCAGGGGTTGGAGGGTGCGGCATATAACATCAATAAGGGTACCTCATCTCAAACCAGGCAAAGTGGAGATCAAAAGGAGGCCCAGACTTAACCTGTATGATGACCACTTGTGTGCCTAATCCTGAATTATACCCTAATCCTGAATTATATCCTGAATTATATCTTTAAAATTTTTTTAATGTCAAAAAAGACTAAAAAAATCAACTTAAAAAAGACAAAACCTAGTAGTAGCATGTGCCAAAAAACTTGAATACACATTTTATAAAAGAAGATAATTGAATATAAATATATATGTGAAAAATCAACTCCATTAGTCATCAGGGAAATAAGAACTAAAATAATATGATAACTGCATCTAACATGACAGCTCAAATAAAAAGAGAAAAATACCAACTGTTTCCAAAGATGTAGATTAACTCTTACATACTGCTGATGAGAGCGTAAATTGGTACCAATATTTTGTAGAATTGGGAATGTTTATGAAAGCTAAACACTTGCATACCTTATAACTCAGAATTTTACAGCAAACTATATATTCAATAGAGTTGTATACACCTGTCCACCAAAAATGCTTACAAAGATGTTAACAGTTGCACTATTCATAATACCATGGACAAAAACTAGAAAAACAAAAATGCCTATCACAAGTAAAATAATGGAATACTTAGCATGGAGAATGTAGAGGGTACAACTTCAAACACTAATATAGGTTAAAGGTATACATAAAAGATTATATTCAAAACAATTAAAATTAATCTATTGCTTTACTAATAAAATACTATATGGCTATTGACTATGAGGTGCTTCGGAATGCAAATCGCATTTGTCTTCTGCAGGTTTTCTGCTTTTCATAATCATGGATGTGTTCCATTAAATGTGTACATGATCCTATAGCACTTAGGGTTTGAGCATTTTCAATATAAAGTCAACTAAATAGAGAATCCAGTACATTTCCTGAGTGAGATATCAATAAATGTCTTTCATAATGAGCAATATTATTATTATTAGTGTTATTAGTGCATGCCTATAAAACTAAAGTTCATATGGCTCATTCTCAACAAGGAAATATAGTCTGGCAACCAAAGGAACTTTCAACATCCTCTCCTTTAATTTTCTTAAAAACCATGGAAGCAATCCAAAAATTTAGACCACAATAACGCTTACTAAAATTTATTTTTCTTTGATCCCACCAGCAGAGTATCCCCCAGCTATTTTGTAGCATCTCTCCACCACCTTTCCACTTTGCTTTTTTTCCCATTCTCTTGCTTTCATCTCATATTATTATCTGAATCTCAATACTTTTATCAGGCAAAATAAAGTCTGTCCTTTTAGTCCCAGGAGTTTAAGGGAGAGTGAGTTATAAACGAAAAAACAGATTTAAGTATTGGAGTTCATGTTACTAAGGCTATATATCAATTGAATCCCACATTTTTAAAAATTCTTGTGGCAATCATAAAGATCAATCCCTAGAAGTTCCTACTCTTTTGATAGATGGATTAGGGAAAGGATTGGATGTTGATACTCAGCAAGTCAAAGGCTATTTTTTCTATCACACCATTACTAAACTCTTCTGTAAAGTTACTACCAGCTTCTCCAGAAGAAATGATCCTCCCTCTCCAGTGTTTCAATATGCTTTGTCTGTACCTCTTTTATAACTTATATTATATCACATATAAAACATATAAATAATATGCAAAACTATCCAAATATTGTCCATTATATTTAGAATAAAATCAACTTCTTACCATGACCTATAAGGCTCTGCATAGTCTGACCCAACCTACTTCTACATCATCTCCCAACTCTTTCACATGCTTACTAGATAGACTCGTTCTGTTGCATTCTTGCTATTTCTCAAGCACATCAAAGCCTTTGCTTTTGCAGCTTTCTCTACCTACGACATTCTTTCCATATCATCCTAGGTTCTTCTCTCATTTAATTCAGGTCTTGGTCGAGAACTTACCATACTTTATTTTTATTTGTGGCACCCACACTTCCTGAAATTGCATTATATATTCTTTGTTTTATGAGTTTATTATCTAACTTCTCCACAAGAATGTAAGCTGCATGAGGATAGGGTTTTTTTCTTATAAGTTACAGTATCCTCAATGCCTAGACCAATGTTAGGCAAATACTATACGCTGCATACATATCTGTTGAATGGAGAATGAACATACAAATTGCAGGACTTGTACATATTGGAAAAAACATATATACATATGTATTGCAAATACAGGTTTCTGGTTTTTTCTCACTTGATTACTGAAAAGAATCCTAAGCCAGTGATTAAAAGAACTCCACTCTGTACAATTTTAGTGTATTTATCTTTCCTCCTTTATTTTTATATGGGCTGATTGGTCCATTCTGTATGTGGTGGAATTTGTTACTCTAGGTTTTAGGGTTCTGATTTATTTCACTTTAAAGGTCAGTTAGGTTAAGTATGTCTTTGAAAATGCTAGCTGCTGGCTGCTTATTTCTCCTCTCTCTCTCTCTCCCCCCCTTCCTTCCCCCCCTTCTCTCTCTCTCCCACCGTTAATCTCTTTTTATCCCCCAAATCTGAGTGCTTGTATTCCCGTCAGTGTACTGTATTATAATTTATGGTTGGTTTTTTATCTTTTTGATGATAAAGAAGGTAATAACATACTACATTTTACTTCAGGGAAGAGTTGCATCTTGCTTAGAGTTCAAGCTGAAAAATCAGTGTCTAATTTCACACTGACATAATACATTCTATGTTATATTATGTGACATTTTTTTCACAATAATTTTTTCTAATTTACACCACCACTTCTTGCTTTCATTAGAATGACTTAATATGAGTGAATACAAGAAAAAAATCACCGTAATGTGACAAAATTAACTCTCATCTCTTATCTTTAGCAAAGCATGTCTTGACTATCTAAGAAAGAATCTCCAGCCTGAGTTTAGAGATGCAGAAATTCAGCCATACTGCTGGGAGTGTAGCTGAAACAAGGTTGCACCTGGTTAGAACAATATCTGAAAACATTTGAATACAGACAAAATAAATGCCTCAAGCATGGAGTTTAATATAGATTCCCAACTATAGCAAAGGGGACACTGATTCTAAAATTCAGGTGCTCAACTATTTACTAATGTAGTAACTGATGAAATGTAACTTACACTATACTTGCAAAACAAAGTTAAAACCATTTTACCATGTTACATAGCAGCAAGATTTTTCCAGGGGATTCAGGCAAAATACTTAAATTGTGACATACTGGTAAGAATTCTTGACTTGTGATTACAACTATTTCTGACAAAAATGTTATAAAGGTTAAACTCTGTGTAAAACACAGTCCAAATGTCTTATGATTATAAAAAATAAATAATACGCAGACTCTGAAATACCAATACAATTAGGTGACTGGATAACTCTCACAGACATGTAAACGAAAAGATAAATATGTCATTGAAGAATATGCTAGTTGATGTTTCCTTCTTTTAGGAAAATAAGGCATATATTCATGTATGAAAATAAAAAAATTTTTTAATGATTTCAGAAAAAAATTGAGAAAGAAAATACAACTGAATTGAGAGTGGAAATAACTTGTGGATTAATAGATATGCCAATGAGATAAAATGGAATATACTGTCTCCATACTATCTCCAAAGTCTTTCACCTATGCTTCTTATGCAAGGCAAATGTAAATTATCCTCAGAATCCTTAATATCTATTTGGAAATATATATACTGGCAGTTTGAACAACTAAGGGGTAGAAGTACTCTGGAAGATGCTGATTCAAGAGAGAAATAATTTTTTTATATTACCAAAAATATCCTCCATTCACTTTAACTCCAGAGGCTGTTAAGAGTAAATTTTTTTCTGAATCATATACGCTTTTCAACTCATTAATTTTTAATTACAGCATTGTATGTGTCTCACTGCTTAGAAAGTTTGAATATCTAAATTTATAAAATAAAATAAAATGATAAAGAAAGGAAGCTTTTTTTCATATCACTGAGATAATTCTTTATTAAAGAATTTGCAGGGTTTCCTGAAAGAGATTTTTTTTTCTCAAATATTAAAAAAAAAATTTAATTTACAGAAAACTTGTCAAGTTGAATGTCTTCTGCAAGATAGACTCTAATGGAAGCAAGAATAGCAAGTGGATTTTTTTTAAGTGTGTCATTATAAATTTTCTTAAACTTCCTTTATGAAAAAATTTTATTTAAAAAATGAAAACTTTTAAATAGGTTGTTTACAACTCCAACAAGGAAACAATGCAAAATAAAATGTAATGGTCCCTTTGAAACTTAGTTTCCTATACTGAATGGTTATCTAGATTTCAGTTCCTATACCCAGGGGAGTGGAAGAAAGGAAAAGTAGCAGAAATTTGAACTCTAAGTAATACTGAGAAAGTAATTAACAAACTTTTTTCATATGATACATTTTCTGCTAAAGTCATTCATCTGTTTTTAGTTACCTCTGAGAGAACTCCTGATTCCCTGGAGTATGTCAGATTATAGACTTTGGCAAAAGGACCATAGATATTTCTACAGCACTTATTCTGTAAGAATTAATTTCACATTTAATACCTGTTAGGTGATGAAAATACTTTTTGATAATGTCATTCCTCTACACCTACATGATAAACACCTACATATCCTATAACATCACTGTTCTTATAACAATTAAGTTACATTAATATTCATATACCTCAGGATCTATTTTAGTATATAACTTCAATAAGAAACTAACAGATTGAGTTTAACCCAAAGAAACTAAATTATAACCTTGAGGAAAGAATTTTATATCTGTTGCATACGTCATCACACATATATTTTTTAATGATTAAATTATGACTACATAAATTAATAGTAGCTAAATTGTAATTAAATTGTTAATAATGATTCCATTAATTACAGGATACAAGTGTTAGTATGGATGCACAATGTGTATTACTGATTTTTTTAAAAAATGACCTTATGACACTGGTCAGTATAATAAACGCTATTGCTATCGGTGAGAAAGCACTACTGAATATAAATTTTATGCATCAAGTCTAAAAAATTTTAAATTTCAAAGAATTTTGAAAGGTAGAATAAACAGATGACTCAATGTAAGAGAGAATAGTGATAAAAGAATTATTCAAGTAGACCATTGTTGTTCTAAATGACAAACAAACAGAGCATATATCATATTAAACATTGTTTAAAATGAAATTCTGTCTTTCTGACAAATAGCTATTAATCAAAACCAAAAGCCAATATACTAGATGAAATTCTGGGATATAAGGCAAAAGAAAGTTGTAGCAGAGAATGGAGACAAATGACAATATAATCATCTTAAAAAATAGGAGACAAACTTTGAGCATCAGGCTAAGGTAGGGAAAATGACCGACTTGTCTAACCAGCAATGCTAAGTGAAATAATGAGATGATGATAAGTTCTAAGTACAATAAGAGCATCGTGTTTGCAGAATTACATTACCTTTCAATAGCTACAATTTGTTAGCATATTCCTTGAATACCTACTCTGTTTTCAAAACTCTTTTACAAAATGAACAGCACAGTGATAAATGCTCAACTGTGGTTCTATGCATAGTTGCTACCAATGACCTCTTCGTGCTTTTTCTTTTGTGTGTGTCATACAGTCTAGAGTTTATTTTATGCTTTTATAGGCACTTAAATCCCAAATTTTAAAACATATATAAAGAATTTTTAATCAAAACTAAATAAGTGAGCACCAATGTTTATTTAAAAAGCAAAATATGTTAGTAAAAATAGTGTCAATGATGAACCATGGAAGTTAGTCTAAAAGGAAGTCATTAGATTTTCTACAATGAGTGTTTAGTATAGTTTTTTAAAAGTTTGCTCTTAATAATAAACAATTCTATTTTATTTTAACAGTATTTAACTTTTCATATGCACCAGTGATAAAACAGAAATGCCATCAACAAAACAGAGATCAGATGATAATGAAATAATGTCTTCAAATTGCTAAAATGAAATAACTATAAAATGTAAACCAGTTAAATTACCTTTCAAGACTGAAGACAAGTAGCTTTTAAAAGATTAAGAAATATTAGCACTCAAAGAGTCTTTTTAAAAAAATTTTAGAGTGGTGAGGTAAAAGTGAGGAGTTGCTACATAAGTACACTGCATGCAGGTGAAGTTTAGGCTTCTAGCTGGTCCTCTCTCCCCTTGGTAGTGGACCAGGTACCCATTGTGTTGACACGTGTCCCCTTCCTCTTCTTCCTCTATCTTCCCTAGAAGTGTCCAGCATTTGCTGGTCCCATTCTTGTGCTAGAGGTCAGGGCCCACATATGAGTGAGAACATGTGATATTCAGTTCTTTGTTTCTATGATAGTTCACTTAGTATGATGGTCTCCAACTGCATCCAGGTTGCTGCAAAGACCATAATTTTGTTCTTCTTCATGGCTGCATAATATTCCATCATGTATATGTACCACATTTTCTGTATCTGGTCTACTTTCAGTGTTCATCTGAGTTGGTTCATGTTTTTGCTATTATGAACAGTATAGCAATAAACATGCATGTGCAGGTTCTTTTAGGAAGAGTGATTTATGTTCCTCTGAATATAAGCCAGGAGAGGAATTGTTGGATCATATGAAAGCTCAACTCTTAGTTCTTTGAGAAATTACCACACCGATTTCCATAGAGTTTGAACTAGCTTACATTCCCACCAATACTGTAGAGGCATTCCCTTTTCTGTGTACCCTCACCAGCACCTGTTGCTTTTTGACTTATTAATGACAGTCATCCTTACTGGTGTTTGGTGGTATCTCATTATAGTTTTGATTTGCATGTCTCTGATGATTAGTGAGGCTGAGCATTTTTTCAAGTGTCTGATGGCTGCTTGTATGTCATCTTTTAAGAAATGTCCGTTCATGTCCTTTGCCTACTTTTTAATGGGATTGTTCGTTTGTTTTTTCCTCCTTTCAGTTTAAGTTCCTTGTAAGTCCTGGCTGTTAAGCCTTTGTCAGATCCACAGCTTGCAAAGGTTTTCCGTTTGGTAAGGTCCTGCCTGTCTATCTTAGATTTTGTCGCACTTGCTTTTGAGGACTCGGTCATGAATTCATTGATAATGAATTAATTGCCTACTCTGATGTTTGAGGTTTTATATTTTATATTTACATTTGATGCATTTTGATTTGATTTTTTAAGTAAGATGACAGGTAAGGATCTAGTTTCATTCTTCTGCACATGGTTAGTCAGTTTTTCCAGCACCATTTCCAACACCTTCCCTCAGTGTTCGTTATTGATGACTTTGCCGAAGATGAGTTGGTTGAGGGATCATGTTTTTATTTCTGGAATCTCTGTCCTGTTGCATTGGTCTATGTACCTATTCCTATACCAATACCATACCATCTTGGTTACTGTAGCCTTGTAATATAGCTTAAAGTCTGGAAGTGTGATATCTTGAGAGTTGTTCTTTTTGCTGAGGATTGTTTTGGCTACTTGTGTTCTTATAAACTGCCATATGAATTTCTGAATTGTCTTTTCTAATTCTGTGAAAAATGATGTTGGCAATTTGATGAATATTGCATTGAACCTGTAGGTAGCTTTAGGTAGGATGGACATCAAGACAATATTACTTCCAATCCATGAGCATGGGCTGTTTTACATTTGTTTGTATCACCCTTGATTTCTTTGAGCTTCATTCTGTAGTTGTCATTGTAAAGGTCTTTCACATCTCTGGTTAGGTAGTTGCCAAGGTATTTCACTTTTGGGGGGTTGTTGTAAGTGGGATTGTGTTTTTTATCTGGTTCTCAGTCTATTTGTTGTTGATGTATAGAAATACAACTGTCTTTTGCACATTGATTTTGTAATCCCAGACATTACCAAAGTCATTTATCAGTGCAAGGAAGTTTTTGAGACTGTCTAGGGTTCTCTAGGTATAGAATCGTATTGCCCACAAAGAGGGATAATGTAACTTCCTCTTTTCTTATCTGCATACCAGTGATTTCTTTCTCATGCCTGATTGTTCTGGCTGGGACTTCCAGTACTATATTGAATAGGAGGCATGAGAGTGGGCATTCCAATCCCCAAAATTCCATAGATTTGGCTTCTTGACATAGTCTCACACCTCTTGTAGGTGCTGCTCATTCTATTTGAGTCTTTTCTCCTTGTTTTTGTCAGACTGGTTTAGTTCAATATTTTGGTTTTCAAGTTCTGAGAATCTATCCTTTCTCTGATGGATTGTGCTCCCTAGACCTGTTATCACTTCAAAATTCCAGGAAGGAATTCTTCATTTCCAGGATTTCAGAATGGACCTTTCTTATTTTGGTCAACTCAACATTCTGCACAGCTTGGGTGGTCTTTGCTTCTAATTTCTCACAGTTTTCCTTAGCCATTTCAGCCACCCAATATTTTAATTATGTGACTTTCATCAGAGACAGTTCATTCTGGATGGTTTCCATTGCTTAGGTATGAATAGTTGCTTTTTTAGGTGATGTCTCCTTAAGACTTTGAGGATTGTTGGTGTTTTTCCACTAGTTCTTCCTCATCTGTGAGGAGAAAGTTCTCTGTTGTTATTATTTAGTTTTGTTGTTTTGGACCTAGACAAGGTCTTGCTGTCCTAGGATCTTTTCAATAGTTAAAAATAGTTCACTTGGGAGATAGAGAGGGGTATTCACCTCTACTCCACCACTCTTGTTGGGCAGTGCTCCGTACTCAAGATGATTTTCTGTTACAGAGTTTTTCCTGTGGTCAGATCAGCCAGATTGCTTTCTGACCCCATTTGGGAGCTCAATACAAAGACCAGGTGGGGGTATGGGCCCCCTGACTGTTTACTGTTTGTAGCCCCAAAATGTTCCTGCAAGGAAACAGTGCCTTCAGGTGCCTTTCATGTCTTCCCCTCTCCTGTCCAAGTCTTCACCCAGTACTTTTAAAAAGTAGATTCTTAGTCATGGAGGAACCTTCTCTTTGGGTGCATGAGGCTGGCAGGAATGTCTCTGATCTGGAGGGGGAGGTTGGCCACCAGACACTGGCAGCAGGCACTGACTTAAACAGGAGTCAAGCTTTCCCAAACAGGGATCTGGGCACCAACAGTAGGGAGTGTGTTCTTGGGGTCTAACTGGCTTGGGCATTCAGAGCACAGGTGTGTTCCCACCTCTGCAGGGGCTCCAGCTGCATGACACTGTGCCCTAGTCAGATCTCCTGCTGTGTGGGACCAATTACCTGCACATGGCTAGAAGGATGAGAACCAACCCAGACTGCGTCAGGAGCACTCACCCCCATCACACACAAGGCAGGGCTGCAGGTACTGTGTGAGCCTGGCAGCTGGTGGAAATCAGGTGCCCTGGTTCCAATGTTGGCCATCCAGACTCTCTCCTCCCTGGCCCCAGTGCATTCAAAGAGATCTTTGAGGGATGCAGGGGTCTTCCCCCATCCAAAACTGTTCAAAGTGCCTGAGTTTACTGGTGGCTAGAGTTTGTCTGCTCAGTTTTGCCAGCAGTAAAGGCACACGTCAGCTGCCTTCCCTGGTGGCTATCTTGGATCCCCTACTTCAGAAAAATAAATAAAGTCTATTGAATTAACTATTTAAAAGCATACATAAGGAAGAAAGAAAATTCAACATACATGGAAAGAATAGGATAAAAAAGGAAAGAAAGAAATCGTTAACAAAATAAATACATCTATTAAATTATTGCTATGATTTTTTTAAAAAGCAATCCATTTGGGGACTTAAAAGCTAAGCTGTAGAATAAAATTCTAGAATTAATACATAACAGATAATGAGAGAGATTGGTAATCAGCGATAACTGTGATATCAAAGCAAGATCCTTATATTGATGAGGAAGACTGAAGTGATACTAGTTAGGCTTAGACTCTTCTATGAACTTTAAGCAATCATCTTTTAAAAAATAAGTGTTTATACAAAAACAGTAGAAATAAGGTATCTTAAGTTTCAAGCAAGTCAAGGAAATAAAGAAACTTCATTCATCTAATATGTCAGGACAGCTGAAAGGAAAAGAAGTAAATAAAAACAAGCAAAATAGATAAAACACCAAACAAGAAAAATAAAATATATATTCAAACATATTAGTATTCATCATAATATACGTATTTGAGTTAAACATACCATTTAGAAGACAAAATTTCTCAGATTGAATTTTCTTTGATCCAGCCATTTAAAAAAGAAAGAAAGAAAGAAAGAAAGAAAGAAAGAAAGAAAGAAAGAAAGAAAGAAAGAAAGAAAACACCTAAAACTTGACAAAGGGAGATTGAAAGATATTGGGTGAAAAAAGACATCCAGACAGACATCAACCAAAATACTGGTATTGTTTAGAACAGACAAAATAGGTCTTAAAGCAAAAAACCATTATAACAGAAAATAATTTTCAACTTATTCAAACAAAACAGTATCAAAATAAAGAAAATAAAAAGTTTCAGAATCATACGATGCAAATCTAAAGCAAAAATGATTTTAATACATTTTTCAAACTAATAGGTAAAAAAAGTGTGAAAATGAAAGACGGATTTTAAAGAAAATAAAATTAATTTAAAGATATAAATATAGGCTGGGCATGGAGGCTCAGCCTGTAATCCCAGCACTTTGGGAGGCTGAGGCGAAAGGATTGCTTGAGCCAAGGGGTTCAAGACCAACCTAGGCAACTTGGTGAGACTTCATCTCTACAATAAATCACAAAAATTAGCAGGACATGGTGGCATGCATCTGTAGTTCCAGCTACATGCAAAGCTGAGGCAGAAGGATCGCCAGAACCCAGCAGGTCAAGGCTGTTGTGGTCATGAGATTGACACTGCACTCCAGCCTGGGAAAGTGAGTGAGATTCCAACTCAGAAAATAACTAAATAAATATAAATATATAATTTAAAATAATCCATACCATAATATATAAAATATATAATATGCAATGTCTATAAAATCTTTTATTCAAACACTGGAGAATGAGTATTCATAAAACTGACTGCTCTTTGGGCCAGAAAACAAGTCTTAATACATATAAACTCAACCACATTTTCTTGTCACAATGCAATACAATTAAAAATCAATAACAAAAATATAACTCAAAATATTGTTATGTTTGAAAATTTTGAAACATCTTTCTAACTAATTCATTAACTAGGAAATAAATTATGATGGAGATTACAAAACATTTAGAACTTCATGACAATAAAATTATAATCAAGTCTAATTGATTTAACTTAACTCTACTTTAGAAAGAAATGTATAGGCTTAAGTAGATATTATATTTAAATATTTTTATTTGGAAATAAGAAAAATTGAAAATGAATGCACTAAGCATCCAACTCAAACAGTATGAAAAAGATAAAGAATGAGGAAATAAGGACAAGAACATATTAAATCAGTAGTTTAAAAAATTGCCAGGCCAGACCATGCTTCTCTGTCAGCTCTGATCCCTTCCCCAATCTGGAGGAGGTGGATCCCCCTTTTCTCTCTCTCTCTAATCTGCTTTCTATATAAACCATGTTTTCTAATCTAAAAATCAAAACTAAAAATTGCCAGGCCAAAACAGTTTCCAGAGGATATTTTAATAAATATTCAAGAGCATAAAAATCTCCATTCTATCTAATTTGTTTGAGACTATATTCCTTTAATTTCAAGTAAAGAAAAAAGACATCTGGGTCAGATCAGGTGAGTAGGGAGAGTATGCCAACATAGTTATTTGTTTACTGGCTAAAAATTCCCTCACAGACAGTGCTGTGTTAGCTGGCACATTGTTGTGATGCAAAAGCTCCTTCAGGACCATCTTGCACACACCATTCTCATGCCAAAATTTTCAGGTAAGATTTTTCTAATTGTTTTTCTATTGATATTTATTTTGTCTGCTATGCTTCTCAGTCAGCTGATGTTTTTCACGCACAATTCAACAAATTTTTGCAAAGTTTTCATCAGTTCTGCATACTACTGGCTGTTCTGATATTTTTTCATCAGTGACACCTTCCCCTTTAGAAAAATGTTTAATCCATTTGTACACTACCATTTTCTTCACGGCATTACACCTAAAACTTGACCTAATATGTCCCTGATTTCACTTCTATCTTGCCAAGTTTATCAAGAAATGTAATGTTTGTACATTCCTCTAATTCAAGCTCCAACATTCTTGCACCAACACACAAAAACTTGCAACAACAATAATAAACGCCACTCAGCAAGACACTGCCACACATCGACACAAACACAACTGTGAGACACTGGTATTCCAAGGTTGTGAAAACTTACTGCGTTGTTTTCACAGTGTTGCCAATGTAAGCGGACAGTGACTTGTTCATGAAGTTAATTGTCAGACTGCATAGATTTGTACTTCATATTAAGATACATATAAAATTAAGAAAAATTTCATGGCCAGATCTTAAAAGCAAAATTATAAAACTTTTATAGAAAACTGTGGAAGACTATCTATATGACATACAAGTAGAAAAAGTACTTGTTAGTTTGGGTTAGTTCCATATTTTGGTCTTCAAAACTACCCTGAGATATCACCTAACTCCAGTCAGAATGGCCAATATCAATAACTCACCGAACAACAGATGTTGGAGAGGATGTGGAAAAGGGAACACTTCTACACTGTTGGTGGGAGTGTAAACTAGTACAGCCTCTGTGGAAAACAGTGTGACGATTCCCAAAAGATCTAAAAATCGACCTTCCACATGACCCCACTATTCCCCTACTGGGAATATACCTGGAAGAACTCAAATCACTCTATGAAAAAAATACCTGCACGTGTATGTTTATCACAGCACTGTTCACAGTAGCAAGAACATGGAACCAACCATGCTGCCCATCAAAAGAGGACTGGATTTTTTTTAAATGTGGTACATATACACAATGGAATATTATACAGCCATAAAGAAGGACAAAATCACGAACTTCACAGCAACCTGGATGAATTTAGAGTCTATAATACTGCATGATGTATCACAGAAATAAAGAACTGAGTATCACATGTTCTCACTCATTAGCGAATCTTGAACAATTATTGTAATACTATAAGAAAAGCGTTGGCAGTAACAGGAAACTTCTGGGCTGTGTGTGGGGGCGTGGGGAGGCAGAATTGTCAACAGTGGGAATCTGTGGGGGGGGCACAACTCATCAACAAGGGTACCTGCATAATGAGCATTTGTACACCTAACCCTGAATTGTACCCCACATCTTTAAAATTAAAAAAAAGAGAAAGAAAATGAAAAGCATTAGTTAAGCCAAAAAGCAAAAATTAAGAGTAAAGAATGACAAATTCAGTTTCCTTAAAATTAAAACTTCTGTATGGGAAAAGACATCATTAAGAAAGTTTAAATATTAGACATAAATGGGAGAATTTATCTCTGTTTTCACAAATACCAAAAAGAATTGGTGTCTAGGATATGTTTTTTAAAATATAAACAATGCAACAAAAATTGGAAAGTTCTACAATGAAAAAGAACTCCGATATCAATGAGAATATAAAATGATCATCACATCACAAGTAATAAGGGAAATGAAAAATATTGAAATGAGACATCACATACACAAAAAATAGTCAATACTAAATTGTGACATCACAAGTGTTGAAAAGACTATGAAGTAATGAAATCTAATTTCTTGACCATAGAAATATGAATTAATGTTTCGCAAAGCAAATAAGCAAGGTCAGATAACGGTGATCCCATAATTCCACTTACAGGTATGTGTTCAGTGGTGAAGATGAAGAAGAAAAAAACAGTCTATACTACCATCTAGTGGTCTTCGAAAATAACAGAAAATATTACTCCTTTAGCAGTGATTGCAAAGTACTCCTGAAAATACCTACTTACGGATGCATCAACTTATAAACATGGAAAGTTTCTATACAGCTATTGCCCTCACTAACTGTAGGGCCCACACAGATTCGCCCATTCTGCTTCCTTCTGACATAACCTTGTGACACGGCCAAGTAGAAATATCTCAGGCAGAATGTTTCTGATGCACCCCACGTAATTTCCACCACCTTTCAAATGATGCCTGTTGTGTTGTTAGTCTTAGAGACCGCTATTTCAAACTGACCAGATGAAATTGGCAATAACTTAAAAGTTGGTCAACACAAAGTATTGGCAAGAGAAAGGTGCTAAGTGGATCTTCATACACTTGTACTTAGGGTACAAATTTGGAAAATTAGTAAAGATGGATATACACTCTAAAATCAAAGGAAAAAATAATCAAAAATTAGTTTAAGTAAACAAAAAATTTAAATTACCAAAAAAGATTAATCTGCATAAAAATTGACCCAGCAATTCCTCTCCTAGGTATATTTGCTGAAGAAGTGACTCTTAACCCCAAAGGACATCTATGAGTATAATTCAAGGGGCTCATTAACTTGGATTGGAAAAATATATCTTGATTTTCATTAATGTCAATTGAAATTTAGTAGTCCCTGGACCAGACAGTTTTGCATTTGAGTTTACTAAATTGTCAAGCAACAGTTAGTCCTCATCTTATTCAAGTTATTTAGCAAAGAAGAGGGAGAAACTTTCCTGATCCATTTATTTTTACATCATAGCCAGATAAAGACAGTACTGGAAAAAACAAAGTTCTTTGGCTTATTTTACTTGTAGCATAATGTGGAAATAATAAAGAAATATAAAATAGAATGTTCTAATACTGATATGTGGACCAACCCTCCTACAGATGTCAACTAGAGTTTTCTAGGCAAAATATTTTTTAAACTTCTTGATAAGAATTCTTATTACAAATAACAATAATAGTAAGAATAATAGTAAGTAAAGAGTGCAATAGAGGTGATGGATGTGTTTATGGCATAGATTGTGGTGATGGTTTCATGAGTGAAACCAAATTCAAGTAGCATATACTAAATATGTACAGTTTTTTATCTCCAAATTCCTCAGGTAGCATATATTAAATATGTACAGCTTTTTACATGTCAGTCATATCTCAATAAAATGGGTTTAAAAAAAATTCCTGCACTCATAGAGCTTTCACTGAGATAATTGAATATATTCTCTTGAAGTGTGACATTAAATAAAGGTACATCTGTTTCTTCACCAGATTGGAAGTTTTTCTAAGGCAAGAACAGTACCTTATTCATCTTGTATCCCCATTAGACACCTATAAATTATAGGTAATAAATACCTTGATTTTACTTTGGAAAAAAATTTCCTGAAATCAGATCTTGAAAAGACTTGCATTCCCATGTTCATTGCAGCATTATTCACAATAACCTAAATGTGGAAACAGCCTAAATGTCTATCAATAGATAGACAATAGATGACTAGATAAAGAACATGTGATGGGTATACACACGCGCGCGCGCGCGCGCGCGCACATGCAATAAAATATTATTCAGTCTTGAACAGAAATCCTGTCAAATGCAACAACATGGATTAATCTTGATAACATGATGCTAAGTAAGTAAAATATGACATTCATAGGTCCAGGCAGAGAGCAGCCACCTCCACCTCACCAGAATATAATATAAAGTGACAGGAGTATAGTCTCACATATAAATAGCTAACTTGAACATTAGTGCCCTAAATACTCCCCTTAAAGGCATAGAGTAGGAAACTGGATTAAAAACATGACCCATCCTTCTGCTGTCTTCAGGAGACCCCCTCACTTCTAATGACACTCATAGACTCAAGAAAGATCTTCCACACAAATGGAAAGCAAAAAAGGGACAATGTTGCTAATCTTATATTAGATAAAACAGAGTTTAACCAACAACAGTAAAAAAGGACAATGAAGAACACTACATAATGACAAAGGGCTCAATAGAAGAAGAAATAATATCTTATATATGCACGCAACATAGAAGCACTCAGATTTGTAAAACAATTGCTACTTAGCCTAAGAGAAGACATACACAGGCACATGATAATAGTAGGGGACTTCAACACCCAATTAAGAACTTTAGGTAGATTATCGAGGCAGAAAACTAACAAAGAAATCTTGAACTTAAATATAACATTTGACCTATTAGTTATAACACACATCTACAAAATAACTCACCCAACAACCACAGAATATACATTAATCTCATCTGCACATGGAACACATTTGAAGAGTGACCACATACTCAGTCATAAATAAAACCTGAAAAAATTCCAAAGAACTGAAATGGTACCAAGCATCTTCTCTGACCACAATGGAATAAAACTTGAAATAAATACCAAGAGGAAGCCCCCAATCCACACAAATAGGTAGAAATTAAACAACTTGCTCCTGAATGGCTTTTGAGTAAACAACAAAATCAAGAGGAAAATTTTAAGTTATTTGCAATAAATGAAAATGAAGACATGCATACCAAAGCCTCTGGGAGACCAGAAAAACAGTACTGAGAGAAAATGTACAGCACTACACATCCACATCAAGAAAATAGAAAGATATCAAACAGCCTAATGTCTCATGCAAGGAAACTAGAAAAATAAGAACAAAGTAAACCTACAGCCAGCAGAAGAAAAGAAAATGACACAAAAAACATATAAAGGATCAACAAGTCAAAAAGCAAGTTCTCTGAAAGAATAAACAAGATTGATAGACCTCTGACTATATTAACAAAAAAAAGAGAAAAAAAATCCAAATAAATACAACCAAAAACAAAAAAAGACATTGTTACAACCAAGCTCAAAAATACAAAAGATTATCAGAGATTGTTACAAATAACTATGCATGTAAGCTAGAAAATGTAGAGAAAATGGATAAGCTTCTGGAAATACACAACCTGCCAAGACTGAAACAGGAAGAAACTAAAACCCTGTACAGACAAATAATGAGCCACAAAATTGAATTAGTAATAAAAGGTCTACTTACCAAAAAAACTTCTAGACCATACAGATTCAGTCAAATTCTACTACACATGCAAGAAAGAGCTGATAGCAATCTTACTAAAACTATTTTTTAAATTTTTATTATAAAGATGTGGGTTACAATTCAGGGTTAGGTATATAAACATTGATCATGCAGGTACCCTTGTTGATGAGGGATGCCCCTCCCTCCCCTAGCAGTTTCCCTCAACTGCCAATCTCACCTCCTTCCTCCCCAGACAATTTCCCACTAATGTCAATCACTTTCTTATAGCATTATAATAGTTCAAAGTCTGCTTATGAGTGAGAATATATGAAACTCTGTTCTTTGTTTCTGTGACAGATCACTGAGCATGATCGATTCCAAATCCATCCAAGTTGCTGCAAAGTTCATATATTTGTCTTTCTTTATGGCTGCATAATATTCCATTGTGCATATGTACCACATTTTTTTAATCCAATTCAGATTCGATGGGCAACACAGTTGGTTCCATGTTTTTGCTATTGCGAATAGAACAGCAACAAACATATATGTGCAGGTATCTTTTATAGAATAATTTGAGTTCCTCTGGGTGTATTCCCAATAGAGGAATTGCTGGGTCATATGGAAGGTCAATTTCTAGTTCTTTCAGAAATCACCACATTGTCTTCCAAAGAGGTTGTGCTAGTTTGCATTCCCACCAGCAGGGTGGAAGTATCCCTTTTTCTCCATATCCTCACCAGCATCTGTTGTTGTTTGTTTTATTAATAATGAAGGTCGTTCTTACTGGGGTTAGGTGGTATCTCAATGTGGTTTTGATTTGCATTTCTCTGATGATGGGTGAGACTGAGCACTTTTTCATGTGTCTGTTGGCTACCTGTATAAGTTCTTTTGAGAAGTGTCTATTCATGTCTTTTGCCCACTTTTTAAAGGGGCTGTTGGTTTTTTTCCCTTCAGTGCGTTTGAGTTCATTGTAGACCCTAAAAGTTAGGCCTTTGTCAGATATACAGTTGGTAAATATTTTTTTCCCATTCTGTGGTCTGTCTCCCTGCTCTCTTGATGTTTTCTTTTGCTTTGCAGAAGCTCATTAATTCGATGAGGTCCTACTTGTCTATCTTATTTCTTAAGGGTTCTGGATAGGAATTGGTTCCCAGTTCCAATTTCCATAAGGGTGTCTCCTGTATTTTCTAAGATTCTTATAGTTTGAGGTTTTACATTTAGGTCTTTGATCCATTTAGAGTTAATTTTTGTGTACGGTGATAGGTAGGGGTCCTGTTTCAGTCTTCTGCATGGGGTCAGCCAGTTTTCCCAGTACCATTACCGAATAGGTTCTGCTCTCCCCGGTGGTTGTTGTTGGAGGCTTTGTAAAAGATGAGTTGGTTGAGGAATTGAGTCTTTGCTTCTGGAATCTCTATTCTGTTCCACTGGTCTATGTGCTTGTTCTTGTACAAATACCAGGGTGTTTTGATTACTGTAGCCTTATAGCAGAGTTTGAAGTCTGGAAGTGGGATACCTCCTGCTTTGTTTCTTTTGCTAAGGATTATTTTGGTTAATCATGGTCATTTATGTTTCCATATGAATTTCTGTATTGTCATTTCCAGGTCTGAGAAGAATGATGTTGGTAACTTAATGAGTACTGCATTGAATCTGTAGATTGCCTTTGGTAGGATGGGCATCTTAACAATGTTGATTCTTCCTATCTATGAGCACGAAGTATTATTCCATTTGTTTGTGTCTTCTTGGATTTTTTTGAGCAGTGTTTTGTAATTCTCATTGTAAAGGTCTTTCACTTCTCTGGTTAGGAAGATGCTGAGGTATTTCATTTTTGGTAATTATTGTGAATTGGATTGTGCTTTTTAATAGGGTTTCTGCCTACTTCTTTTGGGTGTATAGAAATATAATTGTTTTTCGCACATTTATTTTGTACCCTGAGACTTTGCCAAAGTCCTTTATCAGTGACAGCAGGCTTTTGATAGATTCTCTTGGATTTCCAAGGTATAGGATCATATCATCAGCAAAGAGGGATAACTTGACTTCCTCTTTTCCTATTTGGATAACCCTGATTTCCTTCTCTTGTCTAATTGCCCGAGCTAGAACTTCCAACACAATGTCAAACAAAAGAGGTGAGAGTGAGCAAACTTGTCTTGTTTCAGGGGAAATGTTTCTAGTTTCTGTCCATTTAGCAATATGTTAGCTGTGGATTTTTTGTAGATGGCACTTACTATTTCGAGGTATGTTCCTTCTATACCTAGGTGTTTGAGGGTTTTTATCAAGAAGGGATGTTGGATTTTATCAAAAGCTTTTTCTGCATCTAATAAGATAATCATGTGGTTCTTGTTTTTACATCTGTTGATGTATTTAATTACATTTATGGTCTTGTGAATGTTGAATCAGCCCTGCATCCTGGAGATGAAGCCTACTTGGTCATGGTGGATGATTTTTAAGATGTGTTTTTGTATCTAATTTGCTAGAATCTTGTTGAAGATTTTTCCATCTATGTTCATAAGGGATATTAGCCTGTAGTTCTCTTTCTTTGTTGGATCTTTACCCAGTTTGGGTATCAGTGTAATGTTAGCTTCATAAAATGATTTGGGAAGAATTCCATCTTTCTCAATTGCCTGGAATATTTTCAATAGGATTGGTATCAGCTCCTCCTTGTACGTTTTGTAGAATTTGGCTGGAAAGCCATCTGGTCCAGGGCTTCTTTTTTATAGGTAGTTTTTGTATGACAGAGTCAATTTCCTGGGCTGTTATTGGTCCATTTCATGTCTCAGTGTCTTCTTGCTTTAACCTGGGGAGGTTATGTGATGTCAGAAAGTCCTCCATGTCATCTAGGTTATCAAGTTTGTTTCCATATAGGTGTACATAGTAATCACTGATAATCCTTTGTATTTCTTCAGGGTCAGTTGTGATTTGATCTTCTGTATTTCTGATTGTGTTTATTTGGGCTTTTTCTTGGTCATTCTAGCTAGGGGCCCATTGATCTTGTTAATTCTTTCAAAGAAGCAGCTTTTTTGTTGTTGTTGATGTTTTCTATGATTTTTTTAATCTTCTGTGTCCCATATTTGGGATCTTATTTTTGTGATTTGGATTCTTCTGCTAAACTTGGGGTTTTGGTGGTCCTCTCTTTCCAGCTCCCTTAGGTGATTTGTTAGGTTCTCCACTTGTGATCTTTCCATTTTCTTGATGTGTGCTTGTAGAAATATAAATTCACCTCTTAGAACTGTTTTCATGGTATCCCAGAGGATTTGGCAAGATGTTTCTTCATTTTCATTTATTTCCAGAAATCTTTCAATTTCTTCTTTGATTTCAGTGTTGACCTAGTCGTTGTTGAACATCATGCTGTTTAGTGTCCCTGTCTTTGTGGGTTTGGGGAAATGTTGTTGGTTTTGATATTTATTTTTATTCCACTGTAATCTGAGAATGTGCATGGCAAGATTTCAACCTAATGGAATTTGTTTATGCTTAATTTATGACCAAGGATGTGATCGATCTTGGCGTATGTTCCATGTGGTGATGAGTAGAATGTATATTCTGTGGTTGTTGGGTAGAATAATCTGTAGGTATCTACTAAGTCCATTTGGTCAAGTGTCAAGTTTAGATTCTGGGTCTCCTTGCTGATTTTTTGCCTCAATGATCTATCTAGAGCTGTCAGTGGGGTAACACTATTGTGTTAGAGTCAATATCTTTTTTTAGTTTATTTAATAGTTGCTTTATAAATGCTGGCACTCCTGTGTTGGGTGGATATATGTTTAGGATGGATATTTCCTATTGAAAGATTGAACTTTTATCATTATATGGTGCCCTTTTGCATCTTTTTAAATTTTTGATAGCTTAAAAGTTGTTTTGTCTGATATTAAGATTGAAACTCATGCCTTCTTTTGTGATTCATTTGCCTGGAAACTCACTTTCCGTCCTTTAACTTTGAGTCTGTGTGCATTCCTTGTAGTGAGATGAGTCTTCTGGATGTAACAAATAACGGGGTCATGGTTTCTTATCCAGTCCACCATTCTTTGTCTTTTCAGTGGTGTATTTAGTCCATTCACTTTCAGGCTGATTATTGAAATGCTTATTCCTGTCATGAGGTTCTTATAAAGTTTTTTCTTTGTTTGCTTGTTTTCTTTTGGTCTGGGGGTTAATGTATGTGTGTGTTTTCAAGTTTCTTGTTGCGCTGTATTCTCTGTTGATTCTGTGCTCTGTTGTTCTCTTGGGAAGTGTGTGGTCATTCTTTTTTTTTCTTTCTTTTGTGCTTAATACCTTTTAAGTGTCTCCTGTAGAACTGGTCTGGAAGCTGCATAATCTCTTAGGGATTGGATGTCTGGGAAGGATTTTAATTCTCCATCACTGATGAAGCTGAGTTTGACTGGATAGGAAATTCTTGGTTGAAATTGTTTTTCTTTGAGGACTTTGACTATGGGGTTCCAGTCCCTTCTTGCTTGTAGTGTTTCTGCTGATAAATCTGCTGCTATTCTGATTGGTTTTCCCCAGTAGGTAGTCTGGCTTTTCTACCTTGCTGCCTTTAGGATTTGTTCTTTCGTGCCTACTTTGTGTAGGAGAATTGCTATGTGTCTAGGGGTTGGTCTTCTCATTTGATGTCTTGTGGGGGCTCTCTGTGTCTCTTGTGCGGCTGGTCACATCGCCGGTGAGATAGGAAAAGTTTTCTTGGATTACCTCATGGAATACTTGCTCCAAGTTGTTCTCCATTTCCCTTTCTTCTTGGGATACCAATGAGGCATAGGTTCGGCCTCTTGATATAATCGCACACCTTTTGTAGGCTTTGTTCTTTCTTTCTGACTCTTCCTTCTATGTTTTTTACAGATTAGGTTAATTCCATGATCTGGTCTTCAAGTTCTGAGAGTCTTTCTTCAGCTAGATTAGTTCTGCTTTCCATGCTTGTCATCCTGTTATTTCCTGGATGAAATTTTTTATTTCCAGAATCTCTGTCACAAGTTCTTTCGGTGTTGCATCTTGTCTTTCTTGAGTCTATTCACTCTTTCCAACCATTCCCTAATCCCTGTCATATTCTGGGGCTAGTTGTTGGTGACTTCCATTGTTTGGGCATCAAGGTCTGATTTCTCAGGAGTTTTGTCTTTGGTAGACTTGGAATTGCCTGAGGTCTTCCTTTGACTTTTCCTCATTTGTAACAGATCTCTTGCTTTTTTCTTTAGTTATGTTATTCAGTGTCAGTGGGAGAGGCTTTCCCTTCTGATGTTTGCTCAGTCCTCTATTTTTCTTGATCCAGGTTCTGGATTTGTTCTGTTTTGAAATAGAATGGTGGATGGGAAGCTTTGCTGTCTCTTGTAGTTTTTGAAATCCAAGTAAAGTGGAGGGTGGGGCACTAGGAATCAGATGCTACTTGCAAATTAAAATGTTCACTTATTGTAGTATGTGTTCCCTGAGATCCACTCCCCACTACCACTCTATATGATGATGCAAAGCAGAAACCAACACACACTACAAAACAATCTGGAATAACAACAATGCAAAACAAAACAAACCACAACAACAACAACAACAAAAAAGAAAACTAAACACATACACACACATACCTAGTACAAAGTGAATAGAGTAGAAAGACAAAAAGACTGAAGGGGGGAGAATAAGAAAAAAGAAAAAAGAGAAAAAAGGGGAGGGATTCAGATCAAAGCCTCACATACACATTCATACACAAAGGAAAAAGGGAAGGAACCCTCACACATATATTGACACAACCCTTAAACTATAAAAAATGAATATAAAAAACCCAGAAGAACAAAAGAGCAAAAACCAACAACAAAATCAAAAGATGAACACTCAATCATTCACATACACACTTAACAGAGAATGACAAATAAAAGAAGAAAGAAATGGAAAAAGAAAAGAAAAAATATTGGGAGGGATGTAGATCAAAGCCTCACATACACATTCATACACAAAGGAAAAAATATTGTAAAAACAGATGAATTAACAAATAGTCAGAAAATTTTTAAAATTAAAAAATAATAGAAAATTTAAAAAACAAAACCCCAAAAACCTGTCCTCTTGTGGCAGGCTCTGTAATTGTTCCTCGAATCAGATCGCTCCTGCAGAGCCACCTCTTTCACTATCTCCTCAGGGAATGAAGCAAGGAAGGAGGAGCAGTGGAGGTTGGTGGGGCTGCAGTCCTTTCTTCCCTCTCTCATATGGTCAGGGAGATCTCTGGTAGGGATGTACAGGACAGTCTCTTCCCCAGGTATGTACTCTCATGAGGTTGCCCCAGTCAGGCCTATCCTAGAATGGGATTCTCCTATTGTAAATGATGTCCAGGCTCCATCTGAGTTTGTCCCTCTCAGTCATGGCCCAGTTGTGTGGGTCTGACATTCAGAGGATTGCTGAGGAGAAGCGGGTTTGGATCAGCCCTGGACTCACCACTGATCCTTTTGGAGTCCTTCCTCATCCTTTTCTGACCACATTCTTTGTCCCATAGCTGGATCAGGGTAGGGGGCGGGCTTCTGGGACTCAGCACTCCTCAGGTCCCTCTGAAGTCTGTGCTCTCAGGTTATTTCCTCTGGACCATGATCCAGCCCTGAGTAGTTGATCTGCCCTTCACAGAGATCAGATCTCTGAACTCTGTCTGCAGTCCCTTCCAGCGTATTGCCAGATGCTGAAGTGATGAGGCAAAGCCCTGAGCAGTCTCTCTCCTACTTCAGTGGTGAGCGAGTGCCTGGGGCAATAGTTTGTCCATGCTGCTTAGGCAACAAGTTGGAGACTGGGGGTAAGGGGATGGGGCCGGGAGGGAGCTGGGCAGGGCAATGTAAATCTCTGCCTGAAAAATGACTGTGGTGGGCAGCTCCTCAACAGGCATGTATTCCTCTCCAGATTCCTGGATGCCGTCTCTCCAATAAATAGATCCTGCGCTTCAGTGGGTTCAGTATGACAGGTGATGGTGTGCACCCGGTGCCAGGCGCTGGGAATCAGCTGGATTCAGCAGGCTTTTCTCAGGCACGTTCCCATAGGCAGCAGATGTTTCTGCACGATCTTACAAGCCATGCTCTAATTTCAGGGTGGTAGGGCTTTGCAGTCGCCCTCAGAGGGGGGACCCAGGTGCATGCAGCCGAGTATCCCCTCAGACAAACTTTCATGCTCCCACCAGTGCCCGCCTACTCATGCAGAGAGTCTTTATTGTCATGTCCACAAAGATTCTTACAGCCCTACCTGTAGGCCGCCATCTTAAGCTCCCCTAAAACTATTTTTAAACAATAGAGGAGAGACTCCCCACTAAGCCAATATCATCCTGATAGCAAAAAATCGCAAAGAAACAAAACTATAGACTGTAGATCGGTATCCCTGATGAACACAGACATAAAAATCCTTAACAAAATACTAGCAAACTGTATCCAGCAGCACATCAAAAAGATCATTCATCATGATCAGGCAGTCATTATTCCCAGGATGCAAGACTGGTTCAACATATGCAAATAAATAAATGTAACCCACAACGTCAACAGAAGTAAAAACAAGAACCACATGATAATCTCTATTGATGCAGAAAAAGTATTTGATAAAGTCCAACATCCCTTCATGATCAAAAACCCTCAACTATCTAGGCATTGAAGGAACATACCTCAAAATAATAAGAGTCATCTATGAGAAACCCACAGCTCACATTATACTCATGAGCAGAAGTTGGAAGAATTCTCCTAAGACATGGAATAAGACAAGGATTTCACTTTCACCATTCCTATTTATCACAGCACTGGAAGTCCTAGCCAGAGCAATTAGTCAAGAGAAAGAAATAAAAATGTATCTGTATAAGAAAAGAAGTTAAATTATCTCTCTTTATAGTTGACCTGATTTTATATTTAGAAAACTCAAAAGATTCCTATCACTGATAAACACTTCAGCAAATTCTCAGGATACAAAATCAACGCTTTAAAAATCAGTACTATTTCTAGTCACCAACAACATTCAAGTTGAAAACCAAATCGGGAATGCAATCCCATTTACAATAACCACAAAAAGTAAAATAAAGTAAAATATCCCAGAATACAGCTAACCAAAGAGGTGAAAGATTTCTACAAAGAGAACTACAAAACACTGTTGAAATAAATCAAAGATGACATAAACAAATGGAAAAACATTCCATGCTCATGAAGTAAAAGAATATTATTAAAATGTCCATACTTTCCAAAAAAATCTATAGATTCAACATAATCCTTATCAAAATACAAGCACCATTTTTCACGGGTCTAGAAAAAACAATGAAGGCATCACATTGCCAGACTTTAAGCTCTACTACAAGGCTACATTAACTAACATAACATGGTACTGGTACAAAATTAGATATATAAACCAATGGACCACAATAGAGGACACAGAAATAAAACTGCTCACTTACAATCAACTGATCTTTGACAAAGTTGACAAAAATAAACAATATGGAAAGGATATCCTATTTAATAAACAGTTCTGGAAAAACCACCTATCATATATTTAAAAATGAAGCTGAACCCCTTCTTCTCACCACATACAAAATTTGACTCAAGATATGAAAGGGATTGGCAGTGGAGGGTCACTGCTGGAGTGAGGGAGGCGCATAACATTAAGAAGGGTATCAGCCGGGCTCAGTGGCTCAGCCTGTAATCCCGCGCCTTTGGGAGGCTGAGGTGAGTGGATTGCCTGAGCCCACAGATTCGAGACCCACCTGGGCAGCAAGATCTCATCTCTACAATAAATCAAAAAATCAGCCAGGTGTGGTAGTACATGCCTGTAATTCCGGCTACTTGGAAGACTGAGGCAGAAGGATCGCCGGAGCCCAGCAGGTTGAGGCTGCGATGGCTGGGAGCAGCCACTGCACTCCAGTCTGGGCGACAGAGTGAGACTCCGACTCAAAAAAAAAAAAAGAAGGGTATCATACTAAAACCAGGTGAAGTGAAAACCAATGAGAGGCCCAAACTTCACCTGTATGATGATCACTTATGTACCTAACCTTGAATTGTACCCCATATAAATAAAAAATAAGTAAATAAAGATGGGTTAATGATTTAAATGTAAGACCTCAAACTATAAAAATCCTAGAAGGAAGCCTAGGAAACACTCTACTGGACATCATCTAGGCAATGAGTTCATGACTAGGTCCTCAAAGGCAAAAACAGCACAAACCAAAACTGGCAAGTAGGAACTAATCAAACTAAAGAGCTTCTGCATAGGAAAATAAACTATCAACAGAGTAAGTAGACAACCTACAGAATGTTAGAAAATATTTGCAAACTATGCATCAAAGTCTAATTCCAAAAACAATAAGGAATGTATACAGATTGATAGAAAAAAACAAATAACCTAATAAAAAGTGGGTAAAGGACACGAACAGACACTTCTCAAATTATGACATACTAGAGGCCAATAAAGCCATGAAAAAATGCTCAATCTCACTAAGCATCAGAGAAATGCAAGTCAAAATTACAATGAGATACTATCTAACCATCAAAATGACCAATATTCATAAGTCACAAACAACAGATGTTGGTGAGATTGCAGAGAAAAAAGAATGGGAAAGCTCAAACACTGTTGGTAGAAACGTAAGCTATTAATAGTTCAGCTCCCTTGGAAAGCAGTTTGGAGATTTTTTAAAGAACCAAATATATATTTATCATCCAATGCAGCAATCCCACTACTAGATATGTACCCAAAGGAGCGTAAATCATTCTACCAAAAAGACATTTGCACTTGTATGTTTATCGAACACTATTCACAATAGCAAAAATATGGAACCAATCTGGGTGCCCATCAATGGTGGATTGAATAAAGAAAATGTGGTACATATACCCCATGGAATACTACATTGCCATAAAAATAAACAAGATCATATCTTTTACAGCAACATGAATGCAGCTGCAGGCCATCATTCTAAGTGAATTAACACAGAGACCCAAATACCACATGTTCTCATTTATAAGTAGGAACTAAAACTGGGTTCACATGGGCATAAGTATGGTAACAAGAGACGCTAGGGATTCCTAAAGGAGGGGAGGGAGGGACAGGGGTAAGGGATGAAATACCGCTCATTGGGTACCACACTCATCCCCAATGACAGATTCAACAGAAGTCCAAACCTCACCACTACACAATATATCCATGTAACAAACACGCACACATACCTCTTAAATCTAAAATACTAAATAAATTAAATTAAAATAAGTAAGTCAATTGCAGAAAGACAAATGCTGTGTGATTCCACTTTTATGAAGTATCCAAAATAATCAAATTCTCAGAAGCAGAGAGCAAAATGGTCATTTCCAGAGGTTCCAGAGTAAGGTGAAAGGGAGAGAAATTAAGAGTTGTTATACAAGATGAATGATTCAAACCTGTAATCCCAGCACTTTGGGAGGCCAAGGCAACAAGATTGCCTGAGCCCGTGGGTTCGATAAATTCCTGGGCAACATGGCAAGGTCTAGTCTCTACAATAAATCAAAAACAATTAGCTGGGCGTGATAGTGTGTGCCTGTAGTTCCGGCTACTTGGAAGACTGAGACAGTAGGATCTCCAGAGCCCAGCAGGTCGATGCTGGGGTAGCCGTGAGCATGCCACTGCACTCCAGCCTGGGCAACAAAGTGAGACTCCAACTCAACTTTAAATGAGTTCTAGATATCTGCTGTAAAATATAGTGCCCATAGTCAACAGTACTGTATTGCACACTTAAAATTTTGTTAAGTGGGTAGATCTCATATTATCATGTTAAATGCACTTATCTAAACAATAAATAAATGTATACTTAAATACGTATATATACCTTCCTGAAGTGGCACCAAAAAAAAATGGATGGGGAATGGCACTCAATGTTTCTAATTTTGTGATTTTAAGATAAAGGAAGGACCCACTCAGGACCATTTTACAAGGTGACTAAAATTCAGTTGTAAAATTTCAATCTTACTGACTTGTAGAAACAGAAAACAGAGTTCAGAAGATCATGGCAGTTGAAAATTTAGAAAAGAAAACCACAGAAAAGAGATATCCAGAAACTGGGGTCCTCAAATTTCTGGGTAATCTGCCAAAATATTGGCTGATCTCTAAACTATGCATTGAGAGACCCAAGAGATTCAAAAGAAAACTATACTTGCTGTAAAAGAAGCATTCATTGCATTTTATATATATTCCTAACTCA
>NW_007259947.1:493791-537597 GCF_000164805.1 Carlito syrichta | reverse complement strand
TTAGCCGTTTCCCGTCAATCACAGGCAACTAAGCTAGAGCCCGCGCAAACTAGAAAATAAACCTACCAATCCCAAGTGCCCCCATACCTATTAGGAAAAATTACCCAATCATGTAAAAACAAGTTTAAAGTCCTTTCCCCTCCCTCTGTAATTGTGCATAAAAACTGCTTGCCATGCTGGATCAGGATTCTCGTCCCTGAAGTCGCTACATCGACTTCAAACGTGAGCCCAGACTCAAGCCTGAATAAAGACCCTCGTGTGTTTGCATCAGAGCTGGCTCTTTGTGGTTTCTTGGATTTAAAATCTTGGGTTTAACAGCATAAGTAGTGTTAAGACTAACAGACCTGAACAGAAATTTCACCTCAGAGAAGACATGTCTGAAATTTGAGTCCTGCCAAATTACAGCCTGCTAAAACAAAGCCTCAATACTTGAGACAAAATCCACTTTACAAAAATAACCTCAGAAATATTTTTACTCCAACATTCTCTTTTGAAACACTGCCAATGCCTGCATCAAGAGACAGAGTTCTTCCATCTTTGTATGTTCCTACAACTGAGTGAACATCAAATATATCTGGCATCAAAATGTATTTATAGCAAAGGGCCTTACACATATGTGGTTAAAAATAGTAAAATATTTGTGAATATTTTTCTAGTTCATGGCTACAAAATTGCAGATGTGTTAAAAGAATTTAAGTGTGAATGAGCTTAAAACACTAGCACCTGGCATTCTCACAGCAGCCTTAGGGGCCAGAAGGTTGACAGAAGATAAAGGAAGTTAGAGGAGCCAATTGGGAAGCAATGGCAGGAATGTGTTGTTCATTCCCCTGAGGCTCCACATCCATAGCTTTGGTTGCTACACCCTTATGTCTGCTTCACCCCAAAAAAAAAAAAAAAAAACATACATCACACTCATTTTCCAGTTTATAAATGGGTATTGTGAGAATTTCTGACAATAGAAATTGACCTTTACTCTTAGGGTAGAGAAAATGAAGAGAATCTCTGATCCCAGTCTTCCAATATTGTCATTACTCTCAAAAAACCAAGGAAATATAAAAAGTTGCTTAGAATTTGGCAGAAAACTGTTTAATTTCCACTTGCTCCATATTAATTTTTTTCTATTTTCCCTTTAACAATATTATGAATTCATTAAAAATGTCTTAAAAAATTAACATGGAAAACTATATACATATTGTTTATTATAAAAAGCAGGTAATAAATTAAGAAATGCAATGTTCTCTCCAGCATGTAAACACAATATTTGCATGGAAATATATCAAAATATTTATACCTCTATCTGTAATTGAATGATTTTCATTTCTTCCTTTGGATTTTTCTGAATCTCTCAAATTTTCTATATTCAGTATGTATTATTTGGGGGTTTTTGTTTCGTTTTGTTTTGCTTTTTGAGTTGGAGTCTCACTCTGTTGCCCAGACTGGAGTGCAGTGGCCGCTCCCAGCCACCGCAGCCTCGACCTGCTGGGCTCTGGCGATCCTTCCACCTCAGCCTTCCAAGTAGCCGGAATTACAGGCATGCGCTACCATGCCCGGCTGATTTTTTTTTATTTATTGTAGAGATGAGATCTCGCTGCCCAGGCGGGTTTCGGACCCGCAGGCTCAGGCAATCCACTCACCTCAGCCTCCCAAAGGCACGGGATTACAGGCTGAGCCACTGAGCCCGGCCAGTATGTATTATTTGTATAATCAAAAACCTAATAATTCAAAGAAGAAAGAAAATTATTTTTTATTAAATAAGGCATAATTAGGTCTTTGAGAGATCAACCCTAATGTTTCAAAAAAGTTACTATCATCTACATTATTTTAACATTCAACTTTAAATCACTTCTGGGATTACACAGTCTCTTAGAAGAAAACAAAGGAGGATTTAAATTGACTGTCAGAGACACGACAGGTCCTCTGGAAACATTAGGGCTCAGAGGAAGGAAAGTACTTATGTGACACATTGATTTACTATAGGATACAGACTTACGGCATGACTTTCTGTTGGGGCTGAAAGCTTTATTGTTTATCTCTCCCACACCACTACTAATAATTATGATTGTGATACTTGACTGGGGGTTTTAGAGTATGGCTATAACTCAAAGAAACATAGCTAAGAAGTCAACTGCTTAAGGAGGACCAACTACAGTGACTTCAGTATATGGGAACAAAAGTTAGTGAAACACTGGGATGAAAAAGAGTGGAAAATGTTTTTCTTTTTTTGAAAATCAAAGTCCCAATATGTCACGCTATCTATTTTAAGTGAAGAAGATGAGAATCCTATACAGATGAAAAGAGGAACATTACAGGAACGTTAGGGAAGAACTATTTCCAGAAAGAAAAGGGTAAACAGAAACAGGCAATTATGAATAATTTATCTTAGAGTACTGAATAAGACAATGAAAAATATAAGAAATCACTGGGGGAAGGAAATATCATGGATATATATGAACATCATTTTAAGTAAGTCATTTCTTATGGGAAATGAAAGATTATAAACATAGAGTTCCAGATTAAACGAGCATATATTGTGCACTCAATTTGTACAAGAACATTCAGGTGTATTATGTTAATCCTCAAAACAATCCTATAAATTAAGTACCATTAGCCAATATTAAACAAGACACATCAGGCTCAGAGACAATCTTTTGCCCAAGGTTTGTATGGCCAATATGCCAAAGAGCCAAGATTGAAATCTGCATCCTACAGCTAAGACACAGTACTTCTCTTTACTTTATCAGCAATCAAAGGGGACAAGGACATACACACTGACTGGCACACAGGCTTTCAGAAACTCAGGGCTATTGCACTCTGGCATAGCCCTGGAGATCTTCAGAACATGAAGACATCTGGGTGAATCAATCCCGGTAGTGAACCCAAGACTCACTGAAGCTCCCAGCAAAAAAGAAGCATTCTTGATTACCAAACAGAAATGTGAGTGAGAAAACCCAGGATAATTTTCAAAACCATGAAACAAGAAGAGAAAAGACTTTGCTCTAACTAGAGCACTATTGTTTATGATTAGGTGCCTTGGGACTCAGAGGGGCTCATGTTTTGGGAAATGCACTGGAGATCTGGCACAAGGGATGTTAGCTATTGTGAAGAGTAAGTTGTTTTATAAGCAGTAGGGGAAACTAGTTGAAGCAGGAGATAGGATACAATATTTAATGCTTTCAATTTTCTTCTGAGGGGAATAAAGTGAAGCCTGTTTTAAGAGGTTCCTTGGAATAAAGGGAATACGAATGAATACATATGCTTTACAAACTACTATTCTTTCCTTTTGGTAAACATGGGGAGAAGGGTGACTGCTTCCTGATCCATATTCCTTAAGCAGAGTTTGCTTTTCATCTGTAGGTGATGTCTATTGATGAACGAGCAACAATCTGAAGACTGAGCCTTTGGAGAAAGATGAACAAAATAAAAGAGCCAAGATACTAAAACTTTGCCTTTTTCCCAGAAATAAAGAAGCTGAGGTAATATTAATTACTAATATTTCCCTACTCCATCCCCACCATGAGTATTTCTTCTGCTTCATCTTTTTATTGTGTGATACTATAGTTCTATCTACAAATACCCATCTTGGTCACTTCTAAATGATGAGCTCTAGAACTCTACTCCAAGAATTGAGAATATGTCAGTGTGTCTGCTCAGGGTGAATATACTTGTGAATTTGATTACTTGAAGTCAGAATATTAAATGGCTTTAAATCAGTATATGTCATAAGTCAACAGAAAGCCCTCTCCAACCTCCTTTCCAATAACCTTCTCACTCATCCTTGGGTATTTATGAAAACTGGTTAACATTTTGGTTTAGCTTCTCACAGTACATGTATACAAATTTGTGATTATTTGTGTTGTCATGAAATATCCTTTTTTAACATAGCATTATATCATGGGCATTTTCCTTTTCATTTACTTTTCTCCAAGACTCCAATTTTCTTCTCATGTGTTTTTATAACCCATCACCACTACAAACCAGAATACCAGCAACCTGGAATTTAAAAAATACAGCAAGTTTAAGTTATGATTGAACATGAAACATAATAGGACATACAATGCCATTGATATTCCTTATTCCATTCTATTGATTGGATCATTCTGGGGAAAAATTGTTAGATAAAATTAGTGATAACACCATCTTTGCAAACCTGAAAGAAAATATTGCCAGAGTTTCATCACTTTGAATTGTGGTGCCCAATGATTTGAGAAAGATGATCCTTATCATTTTAATTATGTATCCTCCTACATCTAGATTACTCAGAATATTTTTATCAAGAATAAATGTTGCATCTTACCAACTGTTCTTTGGCATCTTGCTTTTTTTTTTTTTTTTTGCTTATTTGTTTAGTATTATATATTGATAAATTTTCAAGCATTAATTTTGAATTTAATCAATTTATGGAATAAATTTTATTATATTAGCATACAATGTAGATACTTTACTCATGATTTTATATATATATTTGTAAATAAGATTGATCTGTAATTTTAGTCTATCTTTGAAAGTTTAAGATAACAAGGTTATTTTTTGTTTGATAAACTATTTTTGCAAAATGTTCCATATTTTTTCATATTGAAACATGTTATACAATACAGCAATTACTTGCTTCTTAAAAATATAAAATAACTATCATAAGCATTCTGTATCTATTCTAAAAATCAAGATCTAACAATAGGATCCCTATTACTTACTATAGTATATATAACATGGTTTGTTTTGAATAAATGAAGGATTCTGTGAGAGAGATAAGTACAGAGTCCTGTGACAGCACATAAAAGAGACATCCTCCTCACAACAGGAGGTGAGAAAGATTTCCTAGAAAAGGTAGTAGCTGAGTTAGGAGCATACCTTCTAGCTTAAAAAAAAATCACCATGTGAAAATGTATAAAAATAAAAGAGTGCAGTATTATGAGGAGACTGAAAGAAACTCAGCATGGTCATTCCAGAGCATTTGAGGTGTCAGCAGTAGCTCCAGAATTAGAGTACCCAGATATGGCAATGAGGTTAGAGGATGAACTAGAAAACTTTCCTTGAAGATGCACGGCAAGCGCATTTTCCCCCACAAATTGTCTTTTTCTATTAGGTTGTTTTTTGTGAAGAGACTGAGAGAGATCATAGGGAAACAAAGCTTCCCTAATAACTCCTCCCTTAATACCATCATGAGAGTAGAAATGGTATAAATGGGAGATAGGTAGCTGACTAGGTTAAAATAGGTCAGGATGATAGATTGATTCAATGTTTTTGGTGAAGTTATTGTTTTCATTTCTCCTGTTTTGATCTAAATTTTAAAATATGGCCTTCACCTGGCTTCTTTTCTGAAGAGGAAGAGAGCTAACCATTCTTCCTCCATTTTTTGATCCTCAACATTCCCACCTCCTAGGATACCAATGCTAAGTTTAGTACTCTTTATACACCAGAGAAAATATATCTTTTTCACCTCTTCTCTCCTTCCTCCTTCCTCTACTTACAATCAGCTGTGCTCTATCAAATTAAAACTACTATCTTAACTAACCCTTTTGTGGAATCAAGGCAATGTGCCTGTGTAAATAGAGACAGGAATTAGAGCTACAGGACAAAAGAATATTTTTCATATACTGACCTAGTGGTATCATCACCGCGTTTTAAATCTCCCCCCAATCACATTCTTGGTAGTACTCTTGGGGAAGATCAAGACTATGGAAAGGGAATGGATAGAAAAGAACTTTGCCTTTCATCTCTCTAACAGAACACCAGGAAGGTTCTAATCTATGACTAGCCAAAGACTAAATACTAATCCTTTCTTCAGGGTCTCTAGAAATAGAAAAGACAAAGCAAAGGTGTGGTTGCAAGGTCAGAATGAGATTAGTAAGCAATATTCTCATTCTGCAACAAGAGCCAAGTAAATATAGCTTCCACAGCAAATTTAACAAGGTATAAGGTATAGCTCTTTATATGTCATCTTAACACAACGCTGAGCCATCTTAACAAGATGCTTATACATTAACACACTGAACATGAAACAAATGGAGACATTGAGTTTTCAATGATGTGGTGCTAATGTTGCAAGTGGAAGGAGTTTCTCAATTGAAATAATCAATTGGACAGTTAATGCAAAAAGGCCCATTAAAGTCTCTAAAGTGCATTTGAATTTGCAGAGTAAAGACAAGGGCCAGAGATGTTATTGATAAAAGAAAAGGTTATGGTAGGACTTTCCTATAATTATTCTTGAACATACTACTTTTCATAATTGTCAAATTGCCTTCTATACACAGAAAACTAAGCAGAACACACTCCAAAAACTAGAGGAAATAGTAAGTGGTCCATCCTTCAGAGTTCTACCTCATACTATATATGATCAGGATCACAAGTTAGTGGTGTTTGCTATCTCAGTGTAACACAGCAAACAGTACCTTGGTTAAACAATGTATTCCTGCTTGGAATCAGTGTGGCAATCTATGAGAAACAGTACAGTAAGAGTGGTTAAGAGGGATATGTCCAGATGGCAGGATAATAAATTCTGACTTAAGTATTTATTATCTGTAGGCCCTAGAAAAAGTTGCTTAAGTTTTTCTTTGTCTCTGTTTCCCACTTTGAAAAATGGGAATAATACTATACTTGAGAAGGGTGAATCCGAGGCATTGGGGGGAAAAAAAGCTGTACAACCTGAGTTTTAGACTTCTCAATCTTGGAAGCTTCTAGAACAGTCTTCCAATGATTCTCAGACTTTTAGCAGGTTTTTGAAAGTATCTGTTCCTAAATTTTATTTGACACTTCCCATAAGAATTCTAGCAGTATTGGTATCTTTGATTGTGCTTTTGTATAGTTCTAAGATATATTGGGGGTTTTGTGCCTCAATTTTCATCAGCAATAAAATTAGTATAATATCCCTGCCCTTTTGATTGTATAAGAGTATTCTAAGAACCAAACATAATATTGGAAGTAAATCTGTGTTAAAAATCTGCATCAGAAGTTTATGTTTCTCTGAGTCATGTCATTTTCTAAACCCTGCAGGTGACATGAACACATGGAGACAGGAAATTACTCTGCTGTAACTGAATTCTTTCTGGTGGGACTTTCCCAATATCCAGAACTTCAGCTCTTTCTGTTCATACTCTGTCTCATCATGTACATAACAATCCTTCTGGGAAATAGCCTCCTCATTATCATTAGCATCCTGGATTCTCACCTCCACACCCCCATGTACTTCTTCCTTGGAAACCTCTCATTCTTGGACATCTGCTACACATCATCATCCATTCCTACAATGCTTATTATATTTATGTCTGAAAGAAAATCCATCTCCTTCATGGGCTGTGCTCTGCAAATGGTTGTCTCCCTTGGCTTGGGTTCCACTGAGTGTGTCCTCCTGGCTATGATGGCCTATGATCGGTATGTGGCCATCTGCAACCCTCTGAGGTACTCCATCATCATGAACAGGGTGCTATGTGTGCAAATGGCTGCATGGTCCTGGATCGTAGGCTGTCTGAACTCCCTAGTACAGACAGTCCTGACAATGGTGTTGCCTTTCTGTGGGAATAATATTATTGATCATCTTTCATGTGAGATTCTGGCTCTTCTTAAACTCATTTGTTCAGATATCTCTATTAATGTGCTTATCATGGCAGTGGCAAGTATTGTTTTATTGGTGATACCTCTACTGTTAATCTTTATCTCCTATATATTCATCCTCTCTTCCATTCTGAGAATTAATTCTGCTGAAGGGAGAAAGAAAGTCTTTTCTACCTGTTCAGCCCATTTGACAGTAGTCATTTTATTCTATGGTTCAGCCCTTTTCATGTACATGAAGCCCAAGTCAAAAGACACAAAGACATCTGATGAGATCATTGGGCTGTCTTATGGAGTGATAACCCCAATGTTAAACCCCATCATCTACAGCCTGAGAAATAAGGAGGTGAAAGAAGCTATGAAGAAAGTCCTCAGCAGACATCTGCATTTATTGAAAATATAAAAGAGCTTGAGGATGTGATATCTTTAGTGAGGGAACAGATGTCTCTTGAATTTAGACACGCAAAATCTACCGTATTGAGAGGTTGCATGCTTGCAAAAACAAAGATGAGAATCCCATTCTTTTCAGCATAGGATGTCCATGCTCATGTGAACTTTATAGTATAAAATAATGCCTTATCTGCTGTTTCCAGCCAAAAGCTAGTCTGTCGGTCGGTTCCATAAAAGTCAGGATGTTGTTCAGCAAGATGAATCCCCCCTCCCATCTCTCTCTCTTTCTGTCCCTCTTCTTCACCCTCCCCTCTTTCTTTTCCTCAACTCTGAAATCCTGTCCCCTAGCTATATATTCCTGCCCTTTCCGCTTCTCACTCCTACAAATATTTCTTTTCTTCCCCTTCCTTTTATTTTCCTTACCTCCTTTCTTGGTCACTTTGAAGTGGATATCCATTATTTTTGTTGTGCAGCATCCCTACACAATGCTGCCAATTTACACATCTGTGCAATACGTGGTAAAAGAATACATCTTTTTCTTTTGAGGAACCAACTGTCCTCCACTCTCAGTTCATGTTGTGCTTAGTGGGACTGATCCAAACCTCTGAATATAGGGATAAGCAGGGACAAGGTTTTGCCAGTAATAATAACAATTTGTTTAAAAGATGCCTATTTTTGGCTGGGCTCGGTGGCTCAGCCTATAATTCCAGCACTTTGGGAGGCCAAGGCGAGTGGATTGCCTGAGCCCGCGGATTCGAGACCCACCCGGGCAACTTGGCGAGACCTGTCTCTACAATAAATCAAAAATTAGTCAGGCATGGTAGCGCGCCTATGCTTCTGGCTACTTGGAAGACTGAGGCAGAAGAATCGCTGGAGCCCAGCAGGTTGAGGCTGCGGTGGTCGGGAGCATGCCATTGCACTCCAGTCTGGGCGACAGAGTGAGACTCCAACTCAAAAAAAAAAAAAAAAGATTTCTATTCTTGTAGTCACAGTTGTTGGTATAATGCAGCAAGTGATCTGATCTGTGCTAATCAGAATCAATCTCAAAAATGCTGCCTTAATGTTAGAAAGAGACACTGTTTTTGAAATAGTCTACAAACTGGTAAAGCGTGAACTCAAGAGCTCCTGCTGGACATCTTGCCAATATGTGAGGAAAGCATAATGAAAGAAGAGCTGAGATAAAGAGTGTGCCTGATGATGTCACTTTAACTCCTGAATTCAGCTATGGCTAAAAAGAGATTCACCAACACACATTTCATTTATGAGTCAAATTAGTATTTTAAAAAAACTAATTTCAGTTAGATTTTACCACTTACAACCAAATAAATCACAACTAATATATTCCCTTGCTTCCTACGCCCCTCTATACACTTATTTTTAAGGCAAAAAAAATTGTAAGTTCTCCAGCTTTTTGAAGTTTTTTCTTTCCCTTCAAGAACTAAATGACAATAATCCAACGTATATTCTGCATTACTTCAGAAATTCCAGTCAGCTCCTCAATTATTTCTGAAGATAATTTGCAAGTATCCAATTTTTTTCTTACATTTTGCAGCGAATTAATATTATGGAATTTGTATCATTTTTCCTGGGCTTCAATCAATATATTGATACACTGGATCTTTGCAGTTTTATTTTCTACATACTTTTTTAATTTTTAGAATAGACATTGTCATTTGGTAGATTATGGCTATTATGACTGTTATGTATGAATACACACACTAGTAATAAGCTTATTTAAGACAGAATTTCCTTAAAGTTTTGTCCATTCTGGACACCAGAGCCATGATTGTAGTTGACCAGGCCAGGTACACCTAATTCAGTTACACAGCAAAACCATGAAGGAAAAGAGAGTATCCTGGGAATGTATAGAGTATAGTCCTTTACCAACTCAGAGTTCCTACCAATTATTTAGTTAGAAATAGGCAGAAATTTATATAAAAATATACTCCAGGGTAAAATGCGTAATGTTGTCTTACAGAATGTTTATTATATAATTCTACTGATTAACTACTACTTATCTAGCATTGATCCAGGCACTGGGGATACACAACAATGGACAAATGAAAGTCTCTGCCACTGTGGAGCAGTGTTTATATAAACCATAAAAAGCAAAACATATAAAGCACTTTAAAGAGTGAAGTACTATGGAAAAAAAAAAGAAAGCATGTTAAGGCTTTTCTAAGGCAAAAATTCTCATAGGAATCTGATTTATCTAAGAAAATGATTTGTCATTACATTTTAAAATGCAAAGGTAATTTAAATATAGGCTTTATCAATTGATTTTCATGAAGGTTTTCTTCCCCAGAATATACTGCAAATTACTGCATACTGATATTGCCCATTACTATGGAAGTATTGTTGTTTCCCTTTCTCTTTTTTATATCATGGTGAATTTCTGTCTCAAAATTGGTCTTAGTGCTTCATATCTTTTCTGTGTGCTCTACAATAATCACATCCTGTTTTCTACATCCTGTTGGTTATAGAGAGGGTAGTAATACAATTCTACTACTGTATAGAGTTCCTTCTTGATTAAAGTCTAAGTTTCCCATTTTATACTACCATACATACTACTCCTGTGAAACTCCATTTGCTATACTCTGATAAAAATTCATCAGTTTCATGCAAAATATTAATGCAGTTACTGCTTAAAAAGTAGAAGGTAGAAGTGCCAGACTCTCAAAATATTTAAAAATATAACAACCTTGGAAAGAAGACTTGAGTTCTAATTCTAAATATCTCTTACATATAGTTTAAAAGGTTAAGCTTTTATTGAAACATTTTCAAATGTCTCAAAACTATAATTTTTTTAAGTTGGGAGATATACATTCACATTTTTTAAAACAAATCAACAAGACTAGAAATGGAGACATTTCAATAAATAAAAATAAATATATCAATGAGGAGGGCTACTTTTATAGAGGAAAAAAGGATAGCCCACATTCTGGAGGAAAAGTTTTTTTCAGAATGACAATCTCAGAAGAAATCTAAGAGAGAATTTCTTTCAAAAAAAAGACAACTGAAATAAGTTTGAGATGAAATAAAATAAAAGGTCATGTTTATAGTGAGTGGTATTATCCATAGTTTTTTTGTACAAACTATATTTAAGTTCTCTCAACTAGAGTTTTCATGAAAGTGTAGACAACTCTCATAACAATACTTGAAATAATACAAAATAAGTAATACATTAAAAATACTTTGAAAATAATATGTATCCTCACACTTAACTACAATGAACACTTCCAAGATCTAAATTCAGCAAAGCAGGGCTTGGTGGCTCAGCCTGTAATCCCACGCCTTGGGAGGCTGAGGTGAGTGGATTGCCTGAGCCCGCGGGTTCGAGACCCGCCTGGGCAACTTGGTGAGACCTCATCTCTACAATAAATCAAAAAGTTAGCCGGGCGCGGTAGCGCGCACCTGTGGTTCCAGCTACTTGGAAGGCTGAGGCAGAAGGATCGCTGGAGCCCAGCAGGTCAAGGCTGTGGTGGCCAGGAGCGGCCATTGCACTCCAGTCTGGGTGACAGAGTGAGACTCCAACTCAAAAATAAATAAATAAATAAATTCAGCAATATTCTTCTCTATGAAAATAGAAAAAAATTTAAATATAAAAATAAGTAAATGCAACAACAACATAATAGAAAAAAAAACTGCTGAACACATAGTGTTTCAGGGAAACACCTTACTCTTTGATTAACATGATCTCAGTGTTTGTTCACTGAAAGTTATAATTTCCCAATAATAGTGCAAGCAAGGTTATTAGCATTATTTTATGAGCCTTAAGTTTAATTTCAATAGAAATGGAGTTATTTGTTTCCATTGTACAATTTTGTCTCTAGATACTGGCAATCTGTTGACTGAAGTGATAAAGTAGTGAAGAAAGAATGGGCTAAGCAGTAAATAAATGAACAGAAATTTTTTTTAAAATGTGTATCCTGCCAATTTTAAACTAAGGCTAAGAATAAGGGGTACTGTTGCAGAGTCTTAATTCAAGAGAGAAAGTAATGTTTGATATTACTAATATCTCTCATCACTTATCTCTAGAGGCTGTTGTATATAACTCTGTTATGGGAAATGATCCTGCTTCTCCATATATCAGTCTATCAAATTGTACCATTTTGTGTACCTCACTGTTTCAAAAGCATAAAAATCTCAATTTATGATATAAAAACGTGGAAGAGAATGGAGTTTTAAAAATATAACCTAGAGATTTTTCTTTATTAAAGTAGACTTCATAAGTGTTTCTGACAAGTGAAATTTTTCTTGGTGTATAAAAAATAATTTTCCAAAGAAATCTAAGGTTATAATTCTGATATGCCCAATCAGATCAAATTCTGTTACAAACAATGGTATAAACCTGGACAAAATCAGAAAACAAGCACTAGTTAATGTAACAAAGCAGATAGATTCAAGATAGGATTTGAAACTTGGGAAAAGGACAACTGTAAACTGCCCACGTTTATGGATTTGCTAGGAAAGTCAATGCTGCATGGGTTAAAACTCTGATAGAAAATCTGCAGTTTTTTGGTCTGAAGAGCCAGAAAAGTTTTGGGCAAGCACAACTACTGTAAAATGGAAAGGGAACCTGAGGAAGGGGGAGGAGCTAGGAAGCAAAAGCCACAAATTGGTCAGTGCACACTCTGCCCAAATTTCTAGTAGCCCCTGAACCATGTGTATATGGAACAGATTCAAGAAGCCCCAATAAGATAAAAGAACTGCAATAAGATTTGAGACTGAATTCATCATTTTAATAAAATCAAGTCAATTATTTGTTTATATATATATATATACAAATATATTTGTTTATATATATATCTCAACACTTTTAGAAGAATATAACATTCTAAAATCTTCACATTACATCCACAAAGTCTAAGATGTAATCCAAAATAACTCCACATCCAAAGAACCAGGAAAAAAATGTGTTCTTGTCTATAAAGAAAGAGAACCAACTGAGACCACCTTTGAAAAGATCCAGATTATTGGAGCAGCCATTACATGTATAATCTGGAAAAGCAATAGAAAAAAAATGAGAAAAAAATGTACAAACCCTTAAGAACCTATGGGACAACAAAAAATGTTCAGGCCCAAGTGGTTTCTGTTTGTTTGTTTTGTTTTGTTTTGTTTTGTCTTGCTTTCGGTTTTTGTTTTGTTTGGGGTTTTTTTTGGGGGGGGCAAGTATCTTTTTTATTTAGAGTGATTTCCAGGTATATTTCCAGAAAGCAGATTTGTGGCTTGTATGAATGGCTAATTTCTAATTCTTTAAAAATAACCACACATTTTCCATCGAAATTGAACTACTTTGCAATCCCACCAAAAATGCAGATTAATTCCATTTCTATACACCCTAGCCAGCATCTGTGGTGTTTTATTTTATTAATGATGGCCATCCTTACTGGAGCTAGATGATATCTCAATGTGGTTTTGATTTTCATTTATCTGATGATTAATGAGGCAGCGTGTTTTTTTCATGTATGTCCTCTTTTGAGAAGTGTCTATTCATGTCTACTCATGTCCACTTTTTAATTGGGTCCTTTTTTGTTTTTGTCCTTTAGCCTCATTTGAGTCTCTTGTAGATCCTAGATTTTAGTCCGTTGGGGTTTTTTTTTTTTAGTATTAACTAAGGATAGAAAAGAGAAAATGAAACTGTTTTGTTTTTCTTGCCCAGTCACCCAGGCTGCAGTGCAGTAGTGTGATCATAGTTCACTGCAGCCTCAAAGCCTCAAACTCTTCAGCTCAAGCAATCCTCCTGGATAGCTAGGACTAAATGCATGTGCCACCACATCTAGCTAATTTTTTGCAAATTTTGTGTAGAGACAGTCTGATTATGTTGCCCAGCCTGTTCTCAAACTCCAAGCTTCAAGCAATTCTCCCATCTGGGCCTCCCAAAGCACTAGGATTAGAGGAAAGAGTCACCACATGCAGCCAAAAATGTTAAGATAAAATTACTATTAGTATGACAGTGCTTTACTGGTCTCCTGCCTTTACTGACTTTTGGTATAACTGTTCTGTAATTGCTGAGAGAAGGATGTTACAAGCCCCAATCGATTTTTATAGAATATTAGATCCTACAATTGCAAAATACTGTTTGTTTAAATGTACATGGTACAGTCAGCAAGGTAGACCCTATACCAGAACGTAAAACCAAGTCTCAACTTAAAATGATTGAAATCATACACAGTATATTACTTGACAAAAATGGAATTAAGACATAAATAAATAATTACAAGGTACATAGGAAAACCTCCAGACATTTAAAAATTAACCAAGATATAGATAAACAATTGATGAATCAAAGAAAAAAATCATAAGTGAAATAAGGTAATATTTCTTTTTTTTTTATTTTAAAAAATGTGGGGTACAATTCAGGGATAGGAACATATGTGGTAATTGTACAGGTAAAGTGTGGGGACCCTTATTGATGTAATGTGCCTCCCTACCTCCCCTGGCAGTGTCCCACTACTGCCAATCCCTTTCTTATAGTGTTATGATAAATGTTCAGGGTACACTTATGAGTGAGTACATGTAGTACTCAGATATTTGTTTCTGTGATCAATCACTGAGTATTATAGACTCTAATTCATCCAGGTGCTGCAAAGTTCATAATTTTGTTTTTCTTAATGACTGCATAATACTCCACCATGTAAATGTACCACATTTTCTTTATCCAGGCAACTTTTGATGGACAGCACAGTTGGTTCCATGGTTTTGCTATTATGAATAATGCTGCAATAAACATGCTTGTGCAGATGTCTTCTTTATAGAGTGATTTGAGTTCCTCCAGATATATTCCCAGTAGGGGAATTGCTGGGTCATATGAAAGGTCGATTTTTAGATTTTTTAGAAATTGTCACATTGTTTTCCAGAGACGTTGTACTAGTTTACACTTCCATCAACAGTGTAGAAGTGTTCCCTTTTCACTGCATCCTATTCAGCATCTGTTGTTTTTTGAGTTATTCATGATGGCCATCCTGATTATAGTTAGGTGGTATCTCAGTGTGGTTTTAATTTGCATTTCTTTGATGATTATTGAGGCTGAGCATTTTTTCATGATCTGTTGGCTGCTCATATGTCTTTTTCTGAGACATGTCTATTCATACCTTTTGCCCATTTTTTAATAGAATTTTTTTTCCTTTCAGCACTTTTGAGTTCCTTATAGATCCTGTATGTTAAGACTTTGTTCAATTTACAGTTGACAGATATATTTTCCCATTCTGTGGGCTGTCTCCCCACTCTCTTGATTTTTTTTTTTTATTACTTTGCAGAAGTTTTTCAGTTGAATTAAGGCCCACTTGTCTATCTTATCTCTTATGGCATTCACTTTTGTAGAGTTGATCTGGAATTGGCTGCCTACTCCAATTTCCATAACGATGTCATTTTCTTCTAGGATTCTTATAGTGTGAGGTTTTACATTTAGGTCTTTGATCCATTTAGAGTTGATTTTTGTGTATGGTAATAGATAGGGGTCCTGTTTCAATCTTCTGTGTGTGATCAGTCTTTTTCCTAAGCACCATTTACTGAATAGGTTCTCCTCTCCCCATTGGTGGTTTGTGGAAGCTTTGTCAAAGATGAGTTGGTTGAGAAATTGAGGTTAACTTAGAGTCTCTATCCTGTTCCATTGGTCTATATGCCTGTTCTTGTACCAATACCAGGTTGTTTTAATTGTTGTAGCTTTATAGTATAGTTTGCAGTCTGGGCGTGTGCTAACTCTCACATTATTTCTTCTGCTAAGGATTATTTTGGCTATTCATGTTCTTTTATGTTTCCATAAGAATTTCTGTGTTGTCATTTTCAGGTCTGAGAAGAATGGTGTTGATAATTTAACGAGTATTGAATTAAATCTGTAGATTGTCTTTGGTTCCATGAACATCTTAGCATTGTTGATTCTTCCAAACTATGAGCATGTAATATTTTCCATTTGTTTGTGTCTTCTTGGATTTCTATGAGCAGTGTTTTGTAGATTTTATTGTAAAAGGCTTTCACTTCTTTGGTTAGGAAGATGCCGATATTTCATTGTTTTGTAGCTATTGTGAATGGGATTGTGCTTTTTAATTGAGTTTCTGTCTGTTTATTGTTTGTGTATAGGAATGTGACTGTCTTTTACACTTTTATTTTATACCCTGAGACTGCCAAAGTTCTTTATCAGTGCAAGGAGGTTTTTGACAAATTCTCTTGGATTTTCAAGGTATAAGATCATGTCATACACAAAGAGGGATAATATTGCTTCCTCTTTTCCTATTTGAATAGCCTTGATTTTCTTCTCTTGTCTAATTGCTCTAGCTAGGACTTCTAACACTATGTTGAACAGGAGGGGTGAAAGTGGGCAGTCTTGTCTTGTTTCAGTTTTCAGGGGAAATGGTTCCAATTTCTGTCTGTTTAGCAGTATGTTGGCTGTGGGTTTATCATAGATGGCTCTTACTATTTTAAGGTATGTTCCATCTATGCCTAGTTGTTCGAGGGTTTTTATCAAGGAGGGATGTTGGATTTTATCAAAAGTTTTTTTTGCATCTAATGATAGAATCATATGATTCTTGTTTTTACATCTGTTTATGTATCTAATTACGTTATGGTCTTGTAGATGCTGAACTAGCCCTGTATCCTGAGAATGAAACCTACTTAGGACAAAGTCAATTTCCTGGGCTGTTACTGGTCTATTTACTGTCTCAGTGTTCTCTTGCTTCAACCTTGGGAGGCTGTGTGATGTCAGAAAGTCCTCCATTTCACTTAGGTTTTCAAGATTGTTTCTTTACAAGTATACATAGTTATATCTGATAATCTTTTGTTTTTCTTCAGGATCAGTTGTGACTCGATCTTGTGCATTTCTGATTGTGTTTATTTATGCTTTTCTCTCTTTTTCTTGGTCAGTCTGATTAGGGGTCCATCAATCTTGTTTATCCTTTCACAGAAACAGCTATTTGTTTTGTTGACTTTTTCTATGATATTTCTCTATTCTATGTCCTGTATTTCAGCTTCTATTTTGGTAATCTGGATTCTCCTGCTGAAGTTAGTGTTTTGGTGGTCTTGTTTTTCCAGCTTCCTTAAGTGACTTGTTAGGATGTTAACTTGTGATCTTGTCATTTTCTTCATATGTGTTTGTAGAGATATGAATTCCCCTCTTAGTACTGTTTTCATGGCATCCCAGAGATTTTGGTAAGGTGTTTCTTTGTTTTCATTTGTTTCCAGGAATATTTTAATGTATTCTTTGATTTCTATGTTGACCCAGGAGTTGTTCAGTATCATGTTGTTGTGCTCATATCTTTGTGGGTTTGGGGGGAACCTTGTTGGTATTTATATTTATTTTTATTCCACAGTGGTCTGAGAAGGTTCATGGCAGTATTTTGATTTTATGAAATTTGTTTATACTTTATTTATGACCGAGGATGTGGTTGATATTGGAATACATTCTATGTGGTGATGAGTAGAATGATCCATGGTTGTTGGGTTGAGTGTTTTGTAGGTATCTATTAGGTCCATTCAGTCAAACATGAAGTTGAAGTTCCAGATCTCCCTGCTGATTTTTTTGCCCCGATGATCTATCTAGGGTTGATAGTGGGGTATTAAAGTCCCCAGCTATGAGAATGTTTGAGTCAATATCTTTTTTAGTTTGCTTAGTAGCTGCTTTATAAAAACTGGCACTCCTGTGTTTGTTGCATATATATTTAGGATGGATATTTCTTGTTGATGAATTGAACCTTTTATCATTATGTAGTATCCTTCTTTATCTCTTTTAATTTTTGATAGCTCAGTTTCTTTTGTCTGATGTTAAGATTGTAACTTCTGCTTTCTTTTACATTCCATTTACCTGAAAATTTGTTTTCCATCCTCTGTGAATGAGTGTTTTTGAGTCTGTGTTTGAGTGTGTTTGAGTCTGTGAATGTCTCTTCTGGTGAGGTGTGTCTCCTGAAAAAAGTATATTGTTGCATCATGTTTTTGGATTCCGTTTTACATCCTATGACTTTCCAGCCATGCATTTAGTCCATTCACATTCAGGCTGATTATTGAGATGTGTGAGTTTATACCTATCATGAGGCTTTTACAGAGTTCGTTGTTGCTTGTTTGTTTGTTGGTTGATTGGTTTTCTTTTGACTATGGGGTTGATTTATGTGTGTGTTTTCAATCTTGCAGTCATGATACATGCTTTATTGGTTTTTTGTTTTCTTGCATTCTTGGGAGAACATGGTTGCTGTTGCTGTTGTTTTTCTTTCTTTCTTCTGTGCTTAATACCATCTTAAGCATCTCTTGTAGAGCTGGTCTGGTGGCATTACATAATCTTAAAGATTGAATATCTGGGAAGGATTTTAATTCCCCATCACTGATGAAGCTTAGCTAAGTTGGGTAGGAAATTCTTGGTTGGAATTGTTTATCTTTGAGTATATTGAAGATTGGACTCCAATCTCTTCTAGTCAGTAGTGTTTCTGTTAGATAAGTCTACTGTTATTCTTTTTTTATTGTTTTTTTTATTATTATTATAAAGATATGGGGTACAATTCAGGGTTAGGTGTCCAAACATTGATTATATAGGTACCCTTGTTGATGAGGTATGCCCCTCCTTCCCCTAGCAGTTTCCCTCAAACACTTTCTTATAGTATTATAATTGTTCAAGGTCTGCTTATGAGTGAGAACATATGGTATTCTGTTCTTTGTTTCTGTGATAAATCACTGAGTATGATCAACTCCAAATCCATCCAAGTTGCTCCAAAGTTCATATTGGTCTTCCCCAGTAGGTAGTCTGACCTTTCTATCTCGCTGCCTCTATGCTTTCAATTTTCTTTTTGTCCTTGAATGTTGTCCATTTAACTTATAAAGTGCCTTAGTGTAGAACTATTTATAGTCAACCTATCTGGTTTCTATTTACCTTCTTTAATGTAAATGTCCTTTCCCAGATTTGGGAAATTTTTAGTCATTATTTCTTAAATAAGTCCTCTGTCCCTTGTTCTCTCTCTCTCTCTATTCTCCTTCTGAGACTTCCATAATGTATATTTTGGTTCACAGCACCTTATTAATATTGTAGGCTTTGTTAATTTTATTTATTCTTTTTTCTTCTCTTATCAAATAATTTCAAATTTCCTATCTTCAAATTGACAAAGTCTGATTTTGAAGCTCTCTATTGCATTAGTTCATCTGTTGTATTCTTTGGTTCCATAAGTTTTGTTTTGCTCTATTTTATAATATGATATATATTTTGTTGAACTTCTTTTTTTATGTATTGTTTTCCTAATTTCATTGAGTTGCTTATTTTTGTCCTCTTGTAACTTACCATGCTTCTTTAGAACAAATATTCTGAATTCTTTGTAAGGCAGTTCATAATCTCCATTTATTTGAGGTCAGTTACTAAAAATTTATTGTGTTATTTTGGTGGTGTGATGTCTCCCTGATTTTCTTTGTTTCTTGTAGCCTTGTATTAATTTTGTGTACTTATAGGAATAGTTACCTCTTCCAGACTTTACAGACTGGTTTCAATAAGAAAAGTCCTTAACCTGAGGACACAGGATGGATGGAACACACAGTAATGCTAGGTCAGACACTGGGTCCAGAAATTCCAGCTCCAGAGACATGTAATGTTAACAGTTCCATAGGACATGTGGCGATGCTGATCTGTTAAGTAGAGGCATGGTAGTGCCAGATCTGAGGCATGGGCATGGGCATGAGCATGGTTGTGTTATGGCTGGCCATGGGAAAGGAGAGATTTGGCATAGTTCAGGCTCCATGAGAGTGCAGGGCAGCTCTAGTCCCAAAGAGACACAACAGTGTGGGCTGTGGGAAACTCCATTAGGTACGGAAAATGTCAGCAAAGACTGCTGGTGTCCATGGCAGAGAGGATTGCTGGAGTCTTTAGTGACAAATGTTGTGGAATTCTCTCCTACCCTCTGTTTCCCTCAAGGGGGAAGACAAAGATAAGGGAAATGTGGGAAATCAAATGGATATTTCTTGCTGATGGATTTAACCTTTTATCATTATATAGTGACCTTCTTCATCTTTTTGATTTTTGATAGCTTAAAGGGTATTTTGTCTGAGATTAAGATTAATACTCCAGCTTTCTTTTGTGTTCCATTCACCTGAAAATTTGTTTCCCATCCTCTTACTTTGAGTCTGTGAGTGTCCTTTCTGGTGAGATGAGTCTGTTGGATACAACATGTTGTTGCCTCATAATAATTTATCCATGTTGCCATTTTGTGTCTTTTCACTGGTACATTTGGTCCATTCACATTCAGGCTAATTATTGAAATGTGAGGGTTTATTTTCATCATGGTGTTCTTATAGAATTGCTATACTTGTTTGTTTGTTGCCTTTCTTTTGGTTTTTTGGGTTGGTTCATGTGTGTTTTCAATCTTTTTCCTCCACTCTTGAGAAGAACATTGTTGTTCTTTTTCCCTTTTCTTCTGTGTTTAATACTTTCTTAAGAGTTTCTTGTAGGGTTGGTCTGGAGGCAGCATAATTTCTTATGGATTGGATTTCTGGGAAAGATTTTAATTCTCCCTCACTGATGAAGCATAGCTTGACAGGTGAGGTTATTCTTGGTTGAAATTGTTTCTCTTTGAGAACTTTGAAGATTGGGCTCCAAGTTCTCCTAGCCTGAAGTGTTTCTGTAGATAAATCTGCTGCTATTCTGATTGGTCTACCCTGGTAGGTAGTCTAACTGTTTTCTCTTGCTGCTTTTAGAACCTTTTCTTTTATACCTACTTTGTTCAAGTGGATTATTATGTGCCTAGGAGTTGGTCTTCTCATTTGTTGTCTTGCTGGGGTTCTCTGAATTTCTTATGTTTGAATTTTTGCATCATTAATAAGATGAGGGAAGTTTTCTTGAATAATTTCACGGAACATTTGTTGCAGGGTAGTCTCTGTCACTCTTTCTGCCTCAGGAAGGCCAATTACTCTTAGGTTCATTCTCTTGAAGTAATCGTTCATGTCTTGAAGGTTGTGTTCCGTCTTTTTAAGGTTCTTTTCTATGTTTTTGACAGTTTGGTTTAGTTCTATATTTTGGTCTTCAAGTTCTGAGATTCTGTCTTCTGCTTGGCTAATTCTGCTTTCCATGCTTATTAGTTTGTTACTTATTTCAATCACAGTATTCTTTACTGCTGTTATCTCAGTTATCAACTCCTTCCTATTTTCCTCTTGTCTCTCCTCCATTCTTTTTATTCTCTCTATTAATGTCTTGATATCTGGGTTTGAATTATGTGACCAGTCATTCTGGGGGCTCTTCATTATTTGCATTTCGAAGTCTGTTTTCTCGATATCTGATCTCCCGGTGGTCTGTGTGAGACCTATATTCTTCTTTTGATTTTTCTTCATTTGTATAGATTTGCATCCCCACTTTTTCCTTCCCTCTCCCCTATCTTCTTTAAATCTGTTGTTCAGGGGTGGCGAAGTTGCTTTTTACTTCTGTTTGTTCAATCTTCTTTCTTCCTTATGTGAATCTCCTGGCTTTGCTCTGAGGCTGAACTGTAGTTTGAGGGTTATACCTTTTGCAGCTTTGAGATTTATTTGATGGGGGAGCTGTGATTCAAAATTTATTTGCAGATCCTAGTATCCACTGACAGGTGTATGGATACACTGGATCCTGCTTCCCACCGCCTTGTAATCTGTTCATGAAGTGGGGGTATTGGTTTGCTCCCTGAAAGTAAAATGATGTAAGAAAAGGGAAAGAAATGGAACAGGGAGAGGGGGAAGTAGAAGGTAGAGACAGGAGAGTAAAAGAGAGAACAGACAGAGGTACCCACTAATAAAAGAAAATAGACCTGAAGACAGGTAAGAGTAAGTGAAAACAAAAATAAAAAACAAACAAACAAACAACAGTGACAACATCAAACAAACTAGGGCAAACAATCATATAGACACAAGCTGACCAACCTCCTTAAGATGTACTGTTCCCTGGGCGACAGAGTGAGACCCCAACTCAAAAAAAAAAAAAAAAAAAGATGTACTGTTCCCTTACACAACCATGAGGTCTTAGCTCCCAAGTTGGAGGTTAGGCAGAGCTGGGTGGGTGAATCACTGCAAGTCTTTGCCTGGTCACAGGGCTCCAGATGATCCCAGGTTCTACTGTTGCCAGATCCAGTTGGGGGGGGCAGAGTGTGAGACAGCCAGGTGCTGTAGGTCAGCATGTCACATGTGGCTTGAGCCTCTTTATCTTTCTTTGTTCTTAGGTCCCAGGCTGGAGGATGCACAGAGTTGGGTGGAGCTCATGGGGCAATGCAGGTCTCTGCCTGGTCTCTAGCTCCAGTTGTTCTCTGGTCCCATTGTGGTCAGGGACAAGTCAGGGGAGGTGGGTGTTGCTGGTCAGCATAGTGGTCAGGGTGGCTAGGGAGTGGGGCTGTGTAGCCTACAAGAGAGACTGGAGCTCCATGGGGAAGGAGCCTTGGGCCTCCCTGGGTGGTGGGAGCTTGGAGTGGGGCTGAGTGCTACAGCCAGGGAGGGAGCCTGGAGTTCTGCGGGTGGCAGCGGCTTGGGGCAGGGAGGGGTACTTAGGTCTGGGAGGGGTCCTGGAGTTCCCGGAGCCTCTGCGGGGGTAGCAGCTTGAGGTGGGGCTGGGCACTTCAGCCTGGGTAGGGGCCCGGAGCTCTGAGGCACAGGCATTGGGGACCTGCACAGGCAGTGGCAGCCTTGGGCCTGGTGGGGCACCCCAGGTAGGAATGGAGACCACAGCTCCAAGGGGCTGTCACCACGGCCTCCCTCTCTGGGCGACGGCTGCTTCAAAGATTCAATTTTAAATCACTTGTGAGATTATAGAGTCTCTTAGAGGAAAGCAAGAAAGGATTTAAAATTGGCTACCAGAGCTGCTGACTGGTCCTCTGGAAATGTTTAGGACCCAAAGATTAGGAAGTACTTAGATGGCAGATGGATTTACTATTGATTCAAACTTATTACATAAATCTCTTTGAGAGATAAAAACTTTATTTTTGGTCTGTCTCCCTCACCACTACTAGCAGTCTTCTGAAATCATGGGATACTTGCCTACAATTTCTACAGCATGACTGTAGTTCAAAAAGAAGATAGTTAAGGCCCAAATAAATCTGAGAAGGAACAGCCACAGTGACTTCAGTATGTAAACAGAGAAAGAGAGTGAAACACAAGAGAAATTGAATGCTGACTAGAAATATCTGTGCTTGTAACTACTGTGGCTTGCTTCTTTTGAAGACTGAAGTTCCAGTAAGTCATGTAATATACTGTATGTGGGGAACTTGAGGATTCTACACTGATGCTTAACTGAGGTAGATAGAATAGATCGGGGAAAAGTTATTTTCAGAAAGGAGAGAGGATATGGAAACTAGGAATTCTGAAAGATATATTTTATTTGAAAATTATTGAATGAAACAGTACAAAAAAATCATAGAAAATAAGGGACTGTTTGTATTAGATAAAGGAAATTCCCTGGAAATATAAAAATCACTTTAAATTAGTCATTTCTCTTTACCATGGAAAATGAAATTATGGCAGCATAGTTCAAATTAAACTAACATGTGTATTATGTACTCTCTCTATACCAAGGTTTTTAAGGTATATTATGTTAATCCTCATAACAACCCTATAAAGTACAAACTGTTACCTCATTTTACATCATTCTCACTTTAAATATCATGCTCAAGTTTTCTACAGATAATAAGTCACGGAGTAAAGACTGAAATCTAGGTCCCTTGACTCCAAGACAATTGTTCTTTCTTTTAAAACAGTACTAGCTGGGCTCAGTGACTCAGCCTGTAATCCCGTGCTTTGGGAGGCTGAGGTGAGTGGATTTCCTGAGCCCGCGGGTTCGAGACCCCCCTGGGCAACTTGGTGAGACCTCATCTCTACAATAAATCAAAAAATTAGCTGGGTGTGGTAGCGTGCGCCTGTAGTTCCAGCTACTTGGAAGGCTGAGGCAGAAGGATCGCCGGAGCCCAGCAGGTCGAGGCTGCGGTGGCCGGGAGAAGCCACTGCACTCCAGTCTGGGCAACAGAGTGAGACTCCAACTCAAAAAAAAAAGCAAAACATAGTACTTCTCCATCAAGATACCATACTAACAATAATTACAAAGGGGTAAGAGGGCTGGCTCACTGTAGGCGTACATGACACAACCCTAGAAATGATTAGAACATTCAGGATAGCCTGTTCTAATCAATCTCAGAAGTGAGGCTTGTTGCTCAGATAGAGGCTCCTATAAGAAAAGAGCTTAAGGTTTCAGCTGTATTCCCAGTAACAATGAATTGTGCTTGGTACCCACACAGCAATTTTAGTGGAAAAAAATCCAGAATTATTCTTAATATTTACGACAAAAAGGAAAAGAGGACTTAACTCTAACTTACCCAGTATTGTTTGTTATCAACTCCTTTTACAGCTGTAAAAGGAGCTGCTAGAAAGTCATTTATTTAGACAAGCATTGGTGAACTGCTGCTAGAGAAAGGTTCTTTATAAACAGTAGGAAAAAATTTGAATGACTTAGGATGCAAAATTCTGTGCTAAAAATTCCTTCCAGAAGAAACCTTTCATGTTAAATATGCCATATTGTACTGCAGAAGCTTCCTTGGGTTAAAATCAAGGAGTCAGGGTGAGTGCTTATGCTTTACAAACTACTACTCTTCCTGTTAGTAAACATGGGGAGAAGGGCGAACACTTCACAATCCATAGTCTTAAAGCAGGGTTTGCTTTCTTTCTATAGATGATACCCAATAATGAGGACCAATCTATGAGCAAGCCTTTGGGGAGAAATGAATAAAACCTGGAAAACTAAGCAACTGAAATTTTAGCTCTTTATAACAGAAAAAAAAAAAAAACAGCAGTAACAGAAGCCAATCAATTTTATCTGTGCTCCCTCTAGTCAACCAGGCATCTTATCTTTCTTTTTTGTGTGTGATACTGTTGGATTTTTTATGGTACATTCTGTCTGCTCTGCTAAGGTTGATCACACTCTAAATGGTGTGTTCTAGAATCCTTTTGCAATAATTGAGACTGTGTCAGCGTGTCTGTTCATGATGACTATATGTGTGAGAATGATTAGTTGAAATGCGAATACTAAATGCCATTAGTCTATGTAAAATAAAGCAAAGTAAAGTTCTTCTCCAATTTCCTCTCCATTGACTGTTTTATTCCCTTCTTGGGTTTTGGAGAAAACTGGGGCCAAGTTTTAGACATCTTTGCCACTATTACCTTCCAAGTAAATTTTGAAAATATTATTTCTGCTATTTATATAATAGAATGTAGGTTAATTGGGGATTATTTGGAAAATATGGAGAAGATAAAATTATTAATGCCCTACGTTCCACATTCCAGATAACACCACAATTAATATTTTGATGTAGTTCCTTCAAATACATATATACAAAAAATGCAATCATCTGTATTAGGAAGATTTTTGTGCTTAATATTATATCATGAGCATTATTCCTTGTTCTTGTTCTTAATTTTTCTATAATTACAATTTGCACTGGTGATATTATATCAGTGACATTGTACCTTCTCATGTCAGCATGAGATTACTATCCCATGCCGTAATGTCAGCATCCTAAAAACAATTATAGCTATTGTTAAAGCATGATTGAATTTGAAATATGATAGAACTTACAAGGTCATTTTCTATTCTACTACTGGATCATTGAGAGAAAATGTTAAATAGGGTGCTTTTTAATGACTGTTAGAAAAATACTTCCAGCATCTCATCATTTGGAATAATAATAACTAATAATTTTAGAGAAATAATCTCTATCATCTTAATAATTTATCCTCCTAGGTCTAGATTACTAAGAGACTTTTAACATCAACGAATGTTGATTCTATCAAATGACTTTTGGCATCAAGGTAATGTATTTTATTTTGCTACCTATTTGTTTTATGTATTATATTGATGGATTTCCAAGAATTAGTTTGGAATTTTGTAGATTAATTAAAATAAATCACATCATTTTAGTACACAATTTGGATGAATGTACTATGTATTATTTGCATATTAGATTGATCATAGTTTTATTCGCTCTTGGAGAGTTTTAGGGTAAAAGGCTATTTTAGTTTGATAAAATAATTTTACAAAATGTTCCATAAATGTTTCACATAGGAACATGTTATATAGGGCATAAATTATTTGCTTTTAAGAGTACAAAATAACTATCTAAAGTATTCTGTCCATTTTGAAAGACTAGTACTCACAATGGGAGCCCTATTATGTATCATGGTATTTATGGCATAGTATGCTTGAACAAATGAGTAAATGAAGAATGCAGTGAAAGCAGAAAGCACATCATAGGGACATCCTACTAAAACCAAAAGGTGAGAACATTTTCCTAAAAGAGAGAACATCTAAATTTGGAAAAGTTCTTCCAGCTTAAGAAAATAGCATGTACAAAGACTAAAGAAGAAGGAGTAGCATTGTGGTGAGGCTAAAAGAAATTCAGCATGGTCATCACAGAGCATTGGGGGTGTCAGTGTTGGCTTCAGAATTTCTACACTAGAAGGACCTATGGGTGACAATATTGTTGGAAGAAGAGTTAGAGAACTTTTCTTGAAGTTGTGTTGCATAGCAAGAACATTTTTTTTCTCAGATTGTATTTCTTTATTTATGTGCTTTTTGGGAAGAGGCCGATGAAGATTATCGGATTGCAAACCCACCCAACAACTCCTTCCTTGACACCATAGTGGGAGGGGAAGAAAGGAAACAGGAAGTTAAGATAGACTTTTTGTAATAGGTTAATTAAATGTTTTGTGGTGAAGTTATTGTTTTTATTTTTTCTCATTCACTTTTAATTCTGAAAGAAAAAAACTCTCCCTTACCTGGAACCTTTTTTGAGCAGCCATTCATCCTTCATCTCTTTCTCCTCAATGATACAAATGTTTATTTCACTCTATTTAACAGTAAAAAATTGGCTCCTTTTCCCTCTCCTCCTCATCTTCCTCTTTCTCTTCCCCTTTCTCCTTCTCTTCTTTCACAACTGCCTTCCAAACATTTGGAACTGCTGCTTTAGCTGATCCGTTTGTAGAAATAAGTCCATGTACTAATGTGACTATAAACAGGAAAGGTATACAAATAAGACATTTTATGATATACTAAGATATTGGAACCATCATCCCTTTTGCTAACTTTACCAAAGCCACTGTCCAGATGATACTCTAAGAAAAAGAAAATGATGTGAAAAGGAAATGAAAAGGAAATATTTTTCCTGTTCTGCCCTTATAGGAAGATAGGAGTGCTGTCATCTATAACCAGCCAAGAAGCAAGCCCATCATCCAACTCTTCTAGTTCTTTGGATACAAAAAAGCCAGAGAAAATGTCTGTGGTTGTGGGGTGATGATATGATCAGCAATAAATATTTGTATTTGCCACCACAACCCAGGGAACATAAGCTACAATGGTGATAGTAACAAAAGTAAAAGACAAAACTATTTAATGTCATAACTCAATAATCATGTTCTGGCATGTTAACAGAAAAAAAAAATAAAACAATTGAGGGCCAAATGAGGTTTTAATGATGTGAGGATACAGTTATAAGCAGGCACAGCTCAGGAAAAGATGAGTTGGAATGGAAAAAGTAGAAAAAGCAAGAATTAGAACAATTAAAGATCCTGAAATATATATTGATTTGCAGAGTTAAAGACAAAGGCTAAAGAACTCCAGGTGTGTAATTGGTAGAGGCAAATGTGATGGTAAGAATTCTCATGTTATTATTATTGATTATGTAATTCTCATAATTGTGAAATTGCTTGCTATGTATAGAAAACTATAAAGACCACATTATAAAGACTACAGGAAAAAGAAGGCTATGATTCAGCCTTCATAATTTACTATCATATCACATATGATCAGAAATAAAACAAGCAAGTGATACTTGCTATATAAGTTTAACACAGCAATAAATATTTTGTAATAGTCTTCTCTTGTGAATAAACAGTGTAGGAATCTGTGAAAGATAGTATGATCTAGTGGTTAAGAGGACTGACTGGAGCCAAACAACTGGCTATTGAAGTCTAGCTTTACATTTATTACCTCTATGACCTTGTAAAAATTATATAAACTTTTCTGTCTTTCTTTCCCCACCATCTAATGGTAGTTTAAAAATGGAATCTATGTCAGAGTTGCATTGAAGATTAAATAAATTATACATTCAATGAACTTACAGCAGTGTCATGTGCTTACCACAAAGTACTCTATAAAAATTTGCCAGTATCAGTTCAGTCACACATGGAAGCTTCATGGCCAAAGATAAAAATAATACGGAAGAGCTGGGGATGCATTCCAAAGCATCAAATACAAAAAAAATTGAAAGAAAGTATATATGAATAAGTACTTATAAAACAATATAAACAAAATATGCATCTAAGAAGTAAGTGGTAGAGAAAGAAGAGAGTTTAAAGCAATGGGAAAATTGAAAAAGTTGTGAAGAAAGGTAGTACTTACTGACTTATATTAAAGGAGAATGAATTCCAGACCCTGAGGAAACCTGTTCATAAAGGCAATCCAGACTCCTAAGTACTTGAAAGGTCCTGGGAACCAAACTTCAATGATTCCCAGACTCTTAGTTGGTTAGATGTCCCCACTGGATCAGAAAATGTTCGTGTTGCATCAATTATGGTCCCAAAATTTAATCTCCTTGCCCTAAAATTAAAAAAACAAATAAAATCAATTTTCATTCTGAACCAGACAACTACACTTTAAAATTTTTAATTTACAATATTTATGAACATATAACTATATATTAACAGTTATATTTGATTATATTGTATTTTCTTACATATAATTTTAGATGATATGCTGGAACTACCTACTATGCCTGCTACGCAATAGATGTTGTCTAATTTAACTATGCCACAGAGTTATAGCTTTCCCTGATTTTTTCTAGCTGACACTAGTATCCAAGCTAGCTGAGACTGAGAAAAATAATTTTAAAAAGTCATACCAAGGAAAGTGGCATAGTGCCAAACCTATGTGATACTTAACATTAGATTCAGCTTTATCATAAAGTTTTATTTCAAAATATTCATTAATAAAGAAATTCATATTTATATCTGCATTTGAAAATAGTTTGTCCCTAGATTTTATGTAATTATAGGCTGACACTTTCCAGCTCAATTCTCTTTTCTGCTGTTATGTGATATTAAGTAGTATTGCTCCATCTCTCAGAGCCTGTTTCATCATTACTAAAATTAATATAATAACCTTATCACTGCTGATTCCAGCAACTGTTCTAAGAATAAAACAGCAGAGTAGAAGTGAAAGGGATTTAATAAATCCATATCAAAAATTCAAATCTCCCTGAATCATGTCATATTCTCAACCCCACAGGTGAAATGAACACATGGAGATGGGAAACAACTCTGCTGTGAAAGAGGTCTTTCTGGTGGGGCTTTCCCAATACTCAGAGCTCCAGATTTTTCTGTTTATACTCTGCCTCATCACATACATAATAATCCTCCTGGGAAACAGCCTCCTCATTATCATCAGCATCCTGGATTCTCACCTCCACACCCCCATGTACTTCTTCCTTGGAAATCTCTCATTTTTGGACACCTGCTACACATCATCACCCATTCCTACAATGTTTGTTATGTTTTTGTCAAAGGGAAAATCCATCTTCTTCATGGGCTGTGCTCTGCAAATGGTTATCTCCCTTGGTTTGGGCTACACTGAGGGTGTCCTCCTGTCTGTGATGGCCTACAATTGGTATGTGGCCATCTGCAAACCACTGAGGTACGCCATCATCATGAACAGAGAGCTATATGTGCAAATAGCTGCATGGTCCTAGATTATAGGCTGTCTGACCTCCTTAGTGCAAACAGTCCTGACAATGGTGTTGCCTTTCTGTGGTAATAATCTCATTGATCATATAAGCTGTGAGATTCTGGCTCTTCTTAAACTTATATGTTCAGATCTCTCCATGAATGTGCTTATCATGGCAGTGGCAAGTATTGTTTTATTGGTGATTCCTCTACTGTTAATTTTTGTCTCCTATATGTTCATTCTCTCTTCTCTCCTGAGAATTGATTCTGCTGAGGGAAGAGGAAAAGCCTTTTCTACCTGTTCAGCTCACCTGACTGTGGTCATCTTATTCTATGGTTCAGCTCTTTTTATGCACATGAAACCCAAATCAAAGTACACAAAAGTATCCAATGAAATCATCTCACTGTCCTGTGGAGTGGTAACACCAATGTTGAACCCCATCATCTACAGCCTGAGGAATAAGGAAGTCAAAGAAGCTGTGAGAAAAGTACTAAGCAGACACTTACCTCTGTGGAAAACATTAAAGACCTTGAGACATGTGATCAGATCAGGTGTTTTGTATTCACAGATAAACTCATGGAACCCAGCGTCAAGAGAGTATGTCTACTTGTTAAGCCAAATATTGGATTCCCATTCTTTCAACACAGAATGCCCATGTAAACCTTCTACATGGTGTCTTGTCTGCAGAGATTCCAGCTGTATGCAGTTCGATTAATTGATTCCATATAGGGTTTTTCATCAAAATAAATCTGCTCTTTCTTCTCCACTCTCTGCTATCTCCTTTATCCTCCCTATCTCTCTTTCTTCCTTGTTTTCCTCTTCTTTTTTTCTCTTCCATTTCTTCCTTCTTCTTTTCCTTCCCCTTCCTCCCTTCTTCATCTTCTTCCTTGCACTTCCTTCATTCTGTCTTCTGATCTCTTTTATAAGTCATTTTGAATTTAACATCTATTGCTTTGTTGTTGTCCAACATTTCCTCTTTTTGTAAAATAATACATCTTTTTCTTTTGCCAATTCAATAGTCTCTCTCTCTGAGTTCATGTGGTACTGGCTGGGGCTAACCCAAAGTTCTGGAAATACTCAAGCACTGAACAAAGGCCTAACCAATAAAAAAACAAATCCCTCTAGGTATAGTGATCCATTTGAGGTAGCTCAAATCAGGCTAATCATACTCAACCCAAGAAAGCTGTTCCAGTATGAGAAAAGAAGCACTCTTTCAGCTAGGGTTGCTAAACCGGTGGAATATACATCTAGAACCAATCTGTCAGTACGTGGGGAAAGTCTGAGAGGCAAAAAGAAGGTGTAAGGAGAGAGAGGGTATCTGATGCTGTCATTTTAACTCTCTGATTCAGGTGTGTCTAAAGTCAGTTTCACAATTACTCATTTTGTTATTTGAGTGAATAAATTATCTTTTACTTTAAAAAACTAATTTTGAGATGAGTTTTGTCACTTATAAACATATAATCCTAACTAAAGTATTCCTTTGTATCCCTATTTTCACTCATATTATTGAAGCAAAAAAATTAGAGAATATATTATCTAAGTAGTCCCAAATACTCTAGATTTCAAGAGTTCGCCTTCCCTTTAATAATGAAATAACAATAATCTAATGTCTATTCTCTGAGCCTATAATAATCAGTCACCTCCTCAATTTCTGAGGAGTGGTTACATTTTTCTAGGTTCTGGTTTTCATTTTTGCTCCATATTTTTATTCTAAACTTTTCCACCATATGTCTCTGGTATTTGTATGTCTCTGTATTATTTAAATGCTCAGCAGTACATTTTCCCCACAAAGCATACACATATGTCTCCTAAACAGCCACATTCAAAGGGCCAGCATGTTTAACAAAGCTTGAAAATAAGATAAAGGGACTATGATGCAGCAAGAAAATGAAATAAACATTAAATATCATTGCTTTTTGGTATTTATTAGTCATGCCCCTTGTGGGCCCTCTTAAGTCCATTTTCCTCTTAAGCACCTGTTCTGTTACCAGGTTGATAATGTCTGTTTTCAACGGTCTTCTCCCATAAGAATCAGTAATACTTCCCTCCCATAAAATGAGTGGATACATAACTCAAAGCCACCCTCATCATGGCCCATAATAGAGAGTGAGTCCACCCCCAAAGCAGACTGCAGCTTCCACTCTTAGAATTTTTCTCTTGGAAATTTTCAGGAAGTTTTAAAATAAACTCCTCAACAGCAATGATCTAGAAATATTGAAGTCTAATCTACAAGCACCTTGAATGATGTGTTTTGTTTGTGAAAATATATCAAGCTGTACACTTAGGATTTGTACACTTTCACGATAAGGTCAAATAAAAAAAGAAAGTATAACCCATTGCCTGCTTTTCATTAGGAATATTAAAATTATCATTACAACCCTTATAAAAGTAGGGCCCGTGTGGTTCATTCTTAACCAAAAAACAGTTCATAAATCAATAATACTTTTATCATCCTCTGTTTGAGTTTCTAAAGAGCTCCAATACCACAACAATACTTAATAGAAAATGCCATTGCATTACAGCTCACAACTGCTCTGGAACAGCTTCTTCCATCATTTTCCTTTTTAAAAAAAAACTGTAGTAGTATTATTATTTTTTAAGACATGGGGTATAATTCAAAATTAGGTACATAAGTGGTCATAATACAGGTGAAGTTTGGGTCTCCCATTGATCCTCACATCGCCTGGCTTGGGATCAGGTACCCTTGGTGATGTTATGTGTCCTCCCTCCCCTGGCAGTGTCCTGCTACTGCCAATTCCCTTCTTGTAGTATTATGATAAAGTGTTCGGGGTCCACTTATAAGTGAGAATATGTGATACTAGTTCTTTGTTTCTATGATAGATCACTGAGTATGATAGACTCTAAATCCATCCAAGTTGCTGTAAAATCCATAATTAGATCCTTCTTTATGGCTGCATAATATTCCATCATGCATATGTACCACATTTTATCCAATTCATCTCTTGTGGGTAGCACGGTTTGTTCCATGTTTTTGCTATAGTAAATAGTGCTGCAATAAACATGCGTGAGCAGGTATCTTTTTTGTAGAATAATTTGAATTCCTCCCAGTATATGTCCAGAAAAGGGATTGATGGGTCATATGGAAAGTCAGTTTTTAGATCTTTTCGAAATTGTCACACTGTTTTCCACAGAAGTTGTACTAATTTACACTTCCACTAACAGTGTAGAAGTGTTCCTTATTCTCTGCATCCTCTCCAACATCTGGTGTTTCTTGAGTTATTAATGATGACCATTCTTACTGGAGTTAGGTAGCATCTCAGTGTGGATTTGATTTATACTTCTTTGATGATTAGTGAGACTGAGCACTTTTTCATGTATGTGTTGGCTGCTCATATATCTTTTGAGAAATGTCTATTCATATCTTTTGCCCACTTTTTTAATAGGGCTGTTTTTTGGGGTTTTTTTTTTTCTTTTGGCAAGTTTGAGTTCCGTGTAAATCCTAGATGTTAGGTCTGTGTCAGATACACAGTTGGGAAATATTTTTTCCCATTCTGTGGCCTGTCTCCCCTCTCTCTTGATGGTTTCCTCTGCTTTGCAGAAGGTTTTCAGTTTGATGAGGTCCCATTTGTTGTTGTTTGCATGGCCTTTTAGGGTTTTGATCAGGAACTGGTTGCCTATTCCAATTTCTGTAAGGGTGTCTCCTTTTTTTTCTAAGACTCTTATAGTTTGAGGTCTTACATTTAGGTCTTTGATCCATTTAGAGTTGATTTTTGCATATGGTGATACGTAGAGGTCCTATTTCATTCTGCTGCATGTGGTCAGCCAGTTTTCCCAGCACCATTTACTGAATAGGCTCTCCTCTCCCCAGGGATTGCTGGTGGAGGCTTTGTCAAAGATAATTTGGTTGAGAAATTGAGGTTTTGCTTCCAGAATCTCTAGCCTGTTCTTTTGGTCTATCTACCTCTTCTTATACCACTACCAGGTTGTTCTGATTATTGTAGTCTTATAATAAAGTTTAAAGTCTGGAAGTGTGATACCTCCTGCTTTGTTTCCTTTGCTAAGAATTGTTTTGACTAGTCGTGGTCATTTATGTTTCCATATTAATTTCTGTATAGTTGCTTCCAGGTCTGAGAAGAATGCTGTTGGTAATTTATTGGGTATTGCATTGAATCTGTAGATTGCCTTTGGTAGGATGAATATCTTAACAATGTTGATTCTTTCTATCCATAAGCATGGAATATTTTTCCACTTGTTTGGATCCTCTTTGATTTCTTTGAGCAGTGTTTTGTAGTTTTTGTTGTAAAGGCCTTTCACTTCTCTGGTTAGGAAGATGCCAAGGTATTTCATTTTTTGTGAGTATTGTGAATGGGATTGTGCTTTTTGTTTCTCTGACAGTTTGTTGTTGGTGTTTAAGAATGTGACTGTCTTTTGCATGTTTATTTTGTACCCTGAGACTTTTTCAAAGTCCTTTATCAGTGCAAAAAGATTTTGGACAGATTCTCTTAGATTTTTGAGGTATAGGATCATATAGTCAGCAAAGAGGGATAACTTGATTTCCTCTTTTCCTCTTTGGATACTTGTGATTTCCTTCTCTTGTCTGAGTGTTCTAGCTAAGACTTCCACACTATGCTGAACAGGAGGAGTGAGAGTGGGCAGCCTTGTCTGGTTCTGGTTTTCAGGAGAAATGCTTCCAATTTCTGTCTGTTAAGCAATATTTTGTCTGTGGGATTATCATAGATGGCTCTTGCTATTTTGAGGTATGTTCCCTGTATGCCTAGGTGTTCAAGAGTTTTTATCAAGAAGGGAAGCTGGATTTAGTCAAAAGCTTTTTTTGCATCTAATAATATAATCATATAGTTCTTGTTTTTACATCTGTTGATGTATTTAATTACATTTATCGTGTTGCAAATGTTGAACCAGCCCTGCATCCTGGGGATGAAGCCTACTTGGTCATGATGGACAATTTTTGAGATGTGTTGTTGGGTCCAAATGACTAGAATCTTGTTGAGAATTTTTGCATCGATGCTCATCACAGATATTGGCCTATAGGTATTTTTCTTTGTTAGGTCTTTACCCAGTCTGGGTATCAGTGTGATGTTAACTTCATAAAATGATTTGGAGAGAGTTCCATCTTTCTCAATTGCCTAGAGTATTTTCAGTAGGATTGGTATCAGTTCCTCCTTGCGTGTTTTGTAGAATTCTGCTGGAAAGTCATTTGGTTCAGGGTTTTTATTTGTTTGTTTTTGTTTGTTTGTTAATGTAGTTCTCTTATGGTGGAGTCAAATTCCTGTGTTCTTATTGGTCTATTTAGGGTCTCAATTTCTTCTTGTTTCAACCTTGGGAGGGTGTGTTATATTAGAAAGTCTTCCGATTAATTTAGGTTTTGAGTTTGTTTCCATACAGGAATGTATAGTAATCTCTGATAATCTTTTCTATTTATTTGGGGTCTGTTGTGGCTTGATCTTTTGCATTTTTGATTGTGTTTATTTGGACTTTTTAATCTCTTTTTCTTAGTCATTCTGGCTAGGGGTGCAACAATCTTGTTTATCCTTTCAAAGAACCAGTTTTTTGTTTTGTTGATTTTTTTCAACAATATTTTTGTCTTCTATGTCTCATAGTTGGACTTTTAGTCTGGTGATCTGGATTCTTCTGCTGAAGGTAATTAGTTAGTTGGGGTTTTGGTGGTCTTGTCTTTCCAGCTCCTTTAGGTGATTTGTTCAGCTGGTGATTTGTTCGGCTGTTAACCTGTGATGTTTCCATTTTCTTGATATGTGTGCATAGAGTTATAAATTTCCCTCTTAGCATTGTTTTTATAACATCCCAGAGGTTTCAGTAAGATGTGTCTTTGTTTTCATTTGTTTTCAAGAATATTTTAATTTTTGTTTTGATGTCTGTGATGACAAGTTTTTCAGCATTATGTTGTTTAGTGTTCATGTATTTGTCTGTTTGGGGAGGATCTTGTTGGTGGGGATATGAATTTTTATTCCACTATGGTCTGAGAAGGTATATGGCAGTATTTCAATATTATAGCATTTGTTTATGATTTATGGCCAAGGATGTGGTCAATACTGGAGTATGGTCCGTGTGGTCTTGAATAGAAGGTATATTCTGAGGTGGTTGGTTGGAGTGTTCTGTAGGTATCTATTAAGTCCATCTGCTCAAGTGTCAAGTTGAGGTTCTGGATTACCTTGTTGATTTGTTCCTGAATGATCTATCTAGGGTTGTTAATAGGGTTTTTAAGGTCCCAGCATGATAGTGTTAAGAGTCAATATCTTTTTTAGTTTACTTAGCAGTTGCTTTATAAAATCTGTTTCTCCTGTGTTGGGTGAATATATGTTTAGGATGGATATTTCTTATTGATGAACTGAGTCTTTTATCATTATTAGTGTCCTTCTGTATCTCTTTTAATTTTTGATATGTTGAATGTTGTTTTATCTGATATTAAAATCACAAATCTTGATGTTTTTTGTTTTCTGTTCAACTGAAAGTTTATTGTCCATTCTCTAACTTTAGTTTGTTAGTGTCTGGTGTTGTGAGTTGTGCTTCCTAGAGGCAGCATATCATTGGATGGTGCTTTTTAAATCCAGTTTGACATTCCATGTCTTTTCAGTGGTGCATTTAGTCTATTGATGTTCAGGCTGATTATTGAAATGTGAGAGTTTATTCCTGTCATGAGGCATTTATAAAGTTGTTTTGTTTTATTTTAGCTTTTTCATCAATATATGTGTGTGTTTTCAGTTTTGCAGGCATGTTGCATGCTCTGTCGGTCTGTGTTTTCCTATACTTTTGCATGGTTGTTCTTTTTTTTCTTCTTCTTCGGTGGTTAATACCCTCTTGAGAATCTCCTGTAGAGTATGTCTGGAAACAGCATAATCTCTTAGAGATTGAATGTATGTGAAGGATTTTAATTTTCTATCACTGATGGAACTGAGCCTGTCTGGGTAGAAAATTCTTGATTCAAATTGTTTATCTTTGAGGACTTTGAAAATTGGACTCCAGTTCCTTCTAGCTTGCAGTGTTTCTGCCACTATCTATTGTTATTCTAATTGGCTTTCCCTGGTAGAGAGTCTGACCTTTCCCTCTCACTGCATTTAGGATTTTTTCTTTTACCTACTTTGTGTAGGTAAATTTCTATGTGTCTAGGAATTGTTCTTCCCATTTGATGTCTAGCAGGGAAGCTCTGACTCTTTTGTGTTTGGAGGGTCACATTTCTGGTGAGATGGGGAAAGTTTTCTTGGATAACCTCATGGAATGCTTGTTCAAAGGTGTTCTCTATTTCCCTTTCTGTTTCTTGGCTACCAATCATAAATAAGCTTGGCCTCTTGATATAATCACACATCTCTTGGAGGCTTTATTCTTTCTTTCTGCATTTTTCTTCTATATCTTTGACAGATCTGCTCAATTCTATAGTTTTTTCTTCAAGCTCTGAGAGTCTTGCTTCTGCTTGGTTAATTCTGCTTTCCATGCTTGTAAGCTTGTTATTTATTTCCTGGATGAATTTTTTATGCCCCAAATCTGTTACAAGTAATTTCAGTGTTGCATCTTGTTGTTCTTGAGCCTTATTCACTCTTGCCATCCATTCCATAATCCCTGTTGTCTTCTGAGGTCAACTTTGGTGATTTCCATTGTTTGGGCTCTGAAATTTGATATTGCAGGTGTTGTCTCTTTGGTACACTGGCAATTGTCTGTGTTCTTCCATTGAGTTTTTCCTCATTTGTGACAGATCTCTTGATTTTCTCTTATTCCATTTTTCAGTGGTGGGGGGGGCTTTCACATATTATTTGTTAAGACCTCTGTCCTTCACTGATCAGGGCCTCTAAATTTGTTTTAATTTGAAACTAGGCTGGGAGTGGAAAGTTTTGCTGTCCCTTGTAGTTTTGAGAGTTTAATAAGGTGGAGGGTGGGGAGCTAGGATTCAGAAGCTACTTGCAAGTCACAATGTTCACTGGCTGGGCTCCCTGAGACCCACTCCCCACCACCACCATATATGATGATATAATGGGTACATGTGTGTATGCTCTGAGTCCATGATAAAGTAACAGCAATGAGAAAAACAGACAAAAGTAGAATGAAATTGAATGGACAAAAATAATTTTTTAAAAAACAGAAAAGTAAAAACAAAAACAGACCAAAAAAAAAAAAACCCAAAAACAAAACAAACAGAAAAAATTTTTTAAAAAACAGGAAAACCAAACACACACCCCCTAAAAAAAGAATAGAAAAAGGGGAAATGCAAATAAAACCCTCACACGCATATTCATACACACACAAAAAACAAAAACAAAAGAGAAACAATAAAGAAAAATCAACAAGCTCTCATACACTCATGTACACACACAGAGAAAACAAAAAACAAGAGGAATGGAGATTCATGTACACTAAATAAAAATAAAAGAACAAAAAACAATAAATGAACACTCACTCATTTACACACACAAAAAAAAGAAGAAAGAAAAAGGGGGGGATGCAAACCAAACCCTCACACACACATTCATGCACACTCACTAAACAAAAAACATTAGCCACTCACTCTTAAGTACGCACCCAATCAGCCACTCACACATCCACTTACATGCAGACACATGTGCAAATTCATCCATACACTCACTCACTCACACAGAGACTCACATAGTTTGACTATCTCTACCAGCTTCCCCAATAATTCCCCCACCATTTTCTAATACCCAATCTTCCTACTGTTTTGAACAGTGGAAAAGCTTCTTGATAGGAATATTGCATTGAATGAAGAGTGCTTTGAAGGTGACATCATGATGTTTAAACATGAAAAAATAAATACACAAGTTTTTATAAATAAAATCAGGGGTTTTCATGTCCCCTCCCTACTTTTTAATTGGTGTGATTGAACATTATTTCCTATGTTTACATGTCACTTGTATTTTTTATTCTCTGAACTGTGAGTTAGAACCTTTTGATCCATTACTCTTGGACTGATAAAACATTTGCTCTCCTAGGACAAGGGATTTAAAGAAAGATGGGTCTTGAAGAAATTGGGAAATTAGGCACTAAGTAATAGGGAAAAAATTGTTGAAACTTCTAAATTAAGAATTTTTGTCCTATTACATTATTTGTAAATAGCTCTTCCTTTTTATCACATTTCACAAATGTCACCTTTTCAATACTTTATCAGCAGCAGCTCCATGAAGAAATTGTTTTTTCCATTCTTCCATAGATTTTGTAATGTGTCTCTACTAAACTTCCCTTTATATTATATTTCTTCAATGTGACAGTTTTAAAACGGTGGAGGGAGGGCTTACAGGTGAAAAAAAATGAGTACAAACTCTAACTCTATAGTTCATTAGGACTATAAACTTTAACCTATCAGTGTCTTCATGTCCCCTGACATAAAATGTAGGGAATTTAGTATCTAACTTAGAGGGGATAATAAGGATTGAATTTTAAAAAACAAAATGCCTTATTCAATGCTTGACTAATGTCATGCCACAAAAAAATAAACATTCCCCATACCTTTCCCTATACATGCTTGTCTCTTCTAAAAGATGGTGGGTTCCCTGTGGGCAAGATATTCATTCATTCAACATTCATTCTTATGCTGAATAAGACATTCATTCATTCCACATTCATTCTTATGTTGAAGGTAAGCAAACTTATTTGACACTACCTAAATAATCCTTATAATTGCCACCTCTGCATCTGTGCTGTTAGTCTTCCATCTAAAATTTCCCTCTCTATAACCTATTGATAAAAATTCAAGGTGCCTGGGAAAGGACCACCAGAGACCCAATTCCCACCACACTATACAATATATCCATGTAATGAATACACATGTGTATCCCCTGGATCTAAAATGTTAAAAATAAATAAATAAATTTAAGGTGCCCTTCAAAAAAGTCTCCTACACTTAAATAATTTTTTGTCATCCTTGCAACACTCTTCCTCTTCTTTTCTAAGTTAAATACCTATAACAGTCTACTTACGCTTTGGGGTATTTATCACATGAAGTCATACAAAACAAAAACCAAAAAACTATTATTTTTTATTAAAAATTGTACATTTATTCCTACATGTTTTAATTTCATTTACCTTCAAAATAATCTCTGTGTGATACAATGTGTCCATCAAAATACTTTTTCTGCTGCTCAAAAGTTTTTGAACTCATCGATTTCAATGCCTTTTAGTGCTTTTGTCATGTTTTGCTTCACCTCTTCCATATCAGAAAAATGTTTCCTATTAAGGACTTTTTCTCATTTGGGGAAATAAAAAAAGTCAGTTGGGGCAAGATAGGATAAATAGGAAGGGTGGGGCATGAAAGACATGTTGTTTGGGGTCAAAAACTACTGAACTCTCAGTGCAATGAAGGCATGTGCATTGCCATGGTAGAAGAACAGTCATCAGTTGGGGCCACTTGTCTTCCTCAAATCATGACTCAACCTTCTCAAAACTTCCAGATAAAAACTTTGTTCAACCATTTGATCTGGAAGAAAAAGTTCTGAGTATACTACAAGGAACCCACCCTCCAAAAGATAATTAATTCTAGGTTTTGGGGGGGGTTCCTAAATATATATATATATATCTCAGGAAGTGGAAGCTACATACACCCATATACAAACCACACAACCCACCAATGAGTTCTATCAACTCTATATTCAAGACTTATTCTAAGTCTGAGCACTTCCATTGCTACCATTCTAGTCCAGGCTATATCATCTCACCAAGGGTATTGCAATGACTTCCCAAATCAAATCCCCAGTTTCACTTTTGTTCTCCTTCTCAAAACAGTGTTTATAGAAAAGTGTATACTGAAGTTATAAAACAGGTAACAACTAATAAATGGTATTTTAAAAATCAGAACATTGACTGCCTATGTGGGGGAGGACTGAGAGCAGGTACCAACTGGGACAAGACATGAGAGAACTTTTCTGAGATTGTATTAATGTTCTCTATCTTGATAGGAATATGAGTGACACAGGAATGTATTTGTCAAAAACTCTGAATAATATATTAAAATTTGTTGGGCAACCCCTTCAGCTCCCCTCCCGCTGTGGGAACTTTTCTGTCCTCTCAATAAATCCTGCTTTCTAAAAAAAAAAAGATTTGTGAATTTAGTGTGTGTAAATTTTAAATTAAAAAACCATAAACAAATGTTAAACTTTAGTAGGTGATACATATGCTAAAGTACTTAGGTAAAAGTGTAATGATGTCTACACTTTACTTTAAAATGCATCCAGGCTGGGCTTGGTGGCTCAGCCTGTAATCCCAGTGCTTTGGGAGGCCAAGACGAGTGGATTGCTTGAGCTCACAGGTTTGAGACCCACCTGGGCAACTTGGTGAGACCTTTTCTCTACAATAAATCAAAAATTAGCTGGGCATGGTAGCGCATGCCTGTAGTTCTGACTACTTGGAAGGCTGAGGTGGAAAAATTGCCAGAGACCACAGGTCGAGGCTGTGGTGGCCGGGAGTGTACCACTGCACTCCAGTCTGGGCAACAGAGTGAGACACCAACTAAAAAATAATAATAATAATAATAAAATGCATCCAAAAATTACATGGATTTAATGGAAATATAGATAAATGAATAGATACATAGATGTGAGATAAGCAAATAAAATCAGATGTTAGTGATAGGATCTAGTTGGTGAGCATATAATGTTCAGTGCAAAATTATATCAGTTTTGTTTTATTTTTGAAATTTTTCATCATATAATGTTGAGAAATAGATATAAAACATGTAAGGAATACAGATCTTGAATGACTATATCAGTGAATAAAGAAAGGGCAGAAATTGGGTTTAAAATGGTATCATTAATCCACCAACATGAAATATTCATCCTAAACATATATGCACCCAACAAAGAAGTACCAACTTTCATAAAGCAGCTTCTAGGTAAACTAAAAAAAAGAAATTGACTCTAACACTATCATAGCTGGGAACTTAAACACCCTGCAAACAACCCTAGACAGATAATCAAGACAAAAAGTCAACAAAGAGATCCAGACCATGACACTTGACCAAATGGACTTAATTGATACCTACAGAACATTCCACCCAACAATAATGGAATATACATTCTACTCATCACCACATGGAACATACTCTAAGATCAACCACATCCTCAGTCACACATCAAGCATAAACAAATCCTATAAGATTGAAATTCTGCCATGCATCTATTCAGACCACAGTGGAATAAAAATAAATATCAAACCAACAAAGTTCCCCCAAGCCCACAAACACATGGACACTAAACATCATGATACTAAACAACTCCTGGGTCAACACAGAAATCAAAACAGAGGTTAAAAGATATCTGGAAACAAATGAAAATGAAAAAACATCTTACCAAAATCTCTGGTATGCCATGAAAGCAGTAATAAGAGGGGAATTCATATCTCTAAGAACACACATGAAGAAAATGGAACAATCACAAGTTAATAGCCTAACAAATCACCTAAGAAAGCTGGAAAAGAAAAATCACCAAAATCCCAACTTCAGCAGAAGAATCCAGATAACGAAAATAAAGGCCCAAATTCAGGACACAGAAGACAAAAATATAATACAAAAAATCAATGAAACCAAAAGCTGGGCTTTTTGAAAACATACACAAGACTGATAGACACCTAGCTAGATTGACCAAGAAAAAGAGAGAAAAAACCCAAACAAACACAATCAGAAATGCAAAAGATAAAGTCAAAACAATCCCAAAGGAAAAAAAAAATTATCAGAGATTACTATGTACACCTGTATGGAAACAAACTAGAAAACCTAAATGAAAACAAACTAGAAAACCTAAATGAAATGGAGGCATTTCTTATATCACATAACCTCCCAAGGTTGAAACAAGAAGAAATCCAGACCTAAATAGACCAAAAACTACCCAGGAAGTTGACTATGTCATAAGAAAACTACCTACAAAAAAAAAGCCCTGGACCAAATGACTTTCCAGCAGAATTCTACACAACATGCAAGGAGGAGGTGATACCAATCCTATTGAAAGTATTCCAGGCAATCAAGAAAGATAGGACTATCCCCAAGTCATTTTATGAAGCTAACATCACATTGATACCCAAACTTGGTAAAGATCCAACAACAACAACAAAAAGAACTTCATGCTGATGCCCTTTATGAACATAGATGCTAAAATTCTCAACAAGATTCTAGCAGTTTGAACCCAGTGACACGTCTCAAAAATCATCCACCATGGCCAAGTACACTTCATCCTCAGGATGCAGGACTGGTTCAACATCTGCAAGACCGTAAACATAATTAAATGCATCAACAGATGTAAAGACAAAACCACATGATTATATCATTAGACACGGAAAAAACTTTTGATAAAATCCAGCACCCCTTCTTGAAAAAAACTCTCAAACATCTAGGCATAGATGCAACATACCTCAAAATAGTAAGACCCATCTATAATAAACTCACAGCCAACATACTGCCAAATAGACAGAAATTGGAATCATTTCCCCTGAAAACCAGAACAAGAGAGGGATGCCTACTCCCACCCCTCCTGTTCAATGTAGTTTTGGAAGTCCTAACTAGAGCAATCAGACAAGAGACGGAAATCAGAGGTATTCAAATAGGAAAAGAGGAAGTTAAGTTATCCCTCTTTACAGATAACATGATTCTACACCTCAAAAACCCAAGAGAATCTGTCAAAAACCTCCTTGCACTGATAAAGGATTTTGGCAAAGTCTCAGGGTATAAAATAAATGTGTAAAAGTCAGTCGCATTCCTATACACTAACAATAAACAAACAGAAACTCAAATAAAAAGCACAATCCTATTCACAGTAGCCACAAAAAAAAAAGAAAGAAAGAAAGAAAGAAAAATAAATACCTGGCATCTTCCTAACCAGAGAAGTCAAAGACCTTTATAATGAAAACTACAAAACACTGCTCAAGGAATCAAAGATGACAAAAACAATGGAAAAATAGTCCATGCTCATGGATAGGAAAAATCAACATTGTTAAGATGTCCATCCTACCCAAGGCAATCTACAGATTTAACACAATACCCACTAAATTATCAGCAGCATTCTTCTTAGACCTGGAAATGACAATACAGAAATTCATATGGAAACATAAATGACCATGAACAGCCCAAACAATCCACAGGAAAAAAAAAAAAGCGGGAGATATTACACTCCCAGACTTCAAACTCTACTATAAGGCTATAGTAATCAAAACAGCCTGGTATTGGTACAAGAACAGGCATATAGACCAATGGACCAGGATAGAGATTCCAGAAGCAAAAC